>NC_090023.1:199290005-199357505 GCF_037176765.1 Anolis sagrei
TCCCATGATTCCATAGCATGGAGTCAGAGAAGTTAAAGTGGTGTCAAACCTGGTTCCCCACAGATCTATGGAAACTGTCTTATCCCTGCTCCCTTATAGGGTTGTAGTCCCCAAAAGCATGGTTCTCAACCTGTGGGTCTCCAAATGTTTTGGCCTTCAACTCCCAGAAATCCTAAAGCTGGTAAACTGGCTGGGATTTCTGGGAGCTGTGGGCCAAACCACCTGGGGGCCCACAGGTTGAGAACCACTGCCCAAAATGAACTTTTCCTTCAAGTCTGAGCTTCTGCAAACAGAAAACTAGTGCACCTGCATCATTTATCCAAATCCTGGTATGACTACTTTAATAACTGCCATGGCTCAATGTTATAAGCCCCATATACACTGTCCTATAATGCAGCATGAACTGCATGATAAGGTCAGTGTAGACTCAAACTGAGCCTACCCTGCGGTATAACCCAGGCTGGATGTACACTGCCCTGTGTCCCAGGATCTGATCCCAAATGATCTGTTTTGAACTGGATTATATGAGTCAGGGGGCCCTTTCACAGAGACCTGTATCCCAGAATGTCAAGGCAGAAAATCCCACAGTGCCTGCTTTAAACTGGATTATCTGAGTCCATACTAAGGGCCCTTCCACACAGACTGTATCCCAGAATATCAAGGTAGAAAATCCGCACAATGTCTGCTTTGAACTGGATTGTCTGAGTCCACACTCAGATAATGTGGTATTTTCTGCCTTGATATTCTGGGATATAGGGCTCTGTGGAAGGGCCTTGTACTGCTAAACCAAATAATATGAGATAAACAGATAATCTGGGATCAGATCCTGGGGTATAAGCAATGCAGATCCAGAGCCCTTCCATACAGGCTGTATATCCCAGGATCTGATCCCAGGGTTTTTGTTTATCCCAGATTATCTGGCAGTGTGGACTCATATAATCCAGTTTAAAGTAGAAAACCTGGGATCAGATCCTGGGATATAGGGCCTGTCTGGAAATTGATAATGGTGTCCAGTTTTCCCAAGTTCCACATCTCCTCCAACATGCATACGATGGAACTACACAACTATATGAACACAGAAGACAATGAGATAAATCCAAGGTAGAGTAGACTACTTGAACCAATGTAGTGGTGTTGGCTTGCAATTTCAACCATGGCTTGGTTTGGTCTGCTCTAATTGGAACTAGCAACTTTAGGTCAGCTTTAGGTATTTAGGTCAAAGAGTGATCTCTATAGCCTAAGTTCAACAGTAGTATCAATAATTGTAGCAACATTGAATGATTTGGATTCATTTAGTCAACAAGAATATGGCTCAATTAGTGAGGACTCACTATGGTTGGCTTTTGCCTCAAATCAGTTTTGTGGAATTTCTCTCCTGTTGGTGTGTAAAGACTTGCACAGGTGAAGTCTTTCCACAACTTTGAGGTAAACACTCTCACTTGGTAGTGTCAACCCATAAAATGCATTAAAATGCCCACTGCCTATCTATTATTGCTGAAAGTCTGCAGATGCAGATTCATCTCCAACTATTCACCCAATAAGTAAGGCTACAATGCATAACCACCTTAAGCTACACTGAATATATTATAATTGAGAAAGCAGTTGATTCTGCCTTCTATTTTGAGCAGACAAGGCTGGAGGGACTACTTATTTGGATTCCAGTTCTCATGCTAGCTGGGGAAGAACAATGGGAGCTGTAGTCCAGAAAGTAACCTTCTCAAGCTGCACAATAGTTCCTGCTTCTACATCCTAGATCAGGGGTCCTCAAACTAAGGACAGGGGGCTAGATACGGCCCTCCAAGGTCATTTAGGTCCTCACTCAGGGTTAACCTAAGTATGAAACCAGGAAGTATTGAAAGCACACAACAGCAACAACAACAACAACAACGGCAACAGCAACAGCAACAGCAACAGCAACAATCCTATCTCATCAACCAAAAGCAGGCCCACACTTTCCATTGAAATACTAATAAGTTTATATTTGTTAAAATTGTTCTTCATTTTAATTATTGTATTGTTTTAAGGTGTTTTTCCCCCACTACAAATAAGATATGTGCAGTGTGCATAGGAATTAATCCATTATTTCTTTCAAATTATAACCCGGTTCTCCAACAGTTTGAGGGATTGTGGCCTAGCCCTCTGTTTAAAAAGTTTGAGGGCCTCTGTCCTAGATCCTAGAAAAATCATGCAAAAGGTATGGTACACCAGATGTTTTGGATGTCAACTCCCAAATTTCATAAGTGTTGGCCATAACAGCTGGACCTTCTGACAGATGAAATCCAAAACATCTGGAGGACAAAAGGTTGGGAACCAATGGTTTAAAATGAACACTCAAAGCTATGATATTTTTAGAATACAAGTGATTAAAATGGGAGATTCTTCCAGATCTATGCACAAAACCCTACCTGCATAAAGGCACACTTCCTTTGTGGCATCCTGTGAAATGTGACCTATTAGAAGGAAGCCTGCACTGTTGATTGCAGGTGACTCATACCCTAAAGGCACCAGATCCTGTCTGATCTTGGAAGGCAAACATAATCAGACAGCCCTGGTTAGTTCTTGGATGAGAGACCACCAATCAAACCAGGTGCTGTATTTACTCGAATGTAATGTTCACCATTTTTGTCTAAAGTACCTTCCCAAAATTATTATATTCATGTAATGTGATAAATAATCTTAGTGCTGAGCCAAAGCAAAAGGGGAAGCTACCTCAGTAGCACCTGAAGTTCCTATTTGAGAGATGTCACCTCTAATTTAATTGCCATGGCTCAATGCTATGCAATGCTAGGATTTGTAGTGTGGTGAGACGTTTTACCCACATCTATGGCAGGCATCCTCAGAGGTTGAGAGGTCTGTTGAAAACTAAGCAAGTGGGGTTTATGTATCTGTGGAATGTCCAGGGTGGAAGAAAGAACTCTTGTCTGCTTGAGGCTAGTGTGAATGTTGCAATTGGCCAGCTTAATTAACATGTAATGGCCTTGCAGCTTCAAGACCTGGCTGCTTCCTTCCTGGGGAATCCTTTGCTGGGAGGTATTAGCTGGCCCTGATTGCTTCCTGTCTGGAATTATCCTGCTTTTGAGTGTTGTTTTTATTTAGTGTGCCAATTTTAGAGTTTTTTTTAAAAAAAAATAGTGGTAGGCAAATTTTGTTCATTTTCATAGTTTTTTCCTTTTTGTTGAAATTGTCCACATGCTTGTGGGTTTCAATGGCTTCTCTGTGTATGTGACATAGTAGTTGTTAGAGTGGTCTAGCATTTCTCAAATAATATGCTGTGTCCAGGTTGGGTCATCAAGTGCTCTGCTTTTTAAAGGTATTTTTATTGCCATGGATTGACCATGTGGTCTCTGTCTGCCATTGTCTCTTCTGCCTTTTCTTCCTTCCAGTGAAGATACACATTTTACCTCTCTCTTTAGGCAAAATGTAGCTGCATGGATTTTTTGACTTTTTACCTCTTACCTTTTTTAGAAGATGAGATTTAATAAGCTAGTTTGCTCCGAGACCTTTTCTGCCAAGAATGTATTTATTTTACTTCAATAAATATTTTTGAACCTAAAGTTCTGACTCTGCAATCCTATGCTATTCTAATATACAGAAGCTTATCCCAGCTCATCACAAGTAAGTTTCTGCTGGTTATGAAGTTTACTTCTGGTCCTTGCTGTATTTATGGTGGAATCATGTAACTGAGGGTTCTTTTTGAGCCTAACAATTCAGATTCCCCAACACATGGCAAAACCACCTCTGAATATTTCTTGCATTGAGGAATCTATAGGAGATCTGATGAGGCACACACTACAACTTCCCTCAGGCCTGTTCCCATGGCACTGCAGTGGTGTTGTGGCAGGAATCTCTCCATGCCTATTAAGAAGTAAACCTCAGATACTGCTTTCTCCAGGAAAATGTGTGCAGGATTGCAGCCTTTTTGACAGCATTTTTCAATCTGAGGGTCATGAGGGGGTTTCAGGGGATGGTCTTAGGAACACCTTTGGCAAAGAAGACTGAAGATCTCTCTGCCTGTCCTTCTCTTCCTTTTTGGTGTTGATGAACTATAACTCCCAGAATTCAGAAACAGCCTGCTCCAATTCCACTAATATTCAATGTTGACCACGTAGGTAAGTTTGGTGCAGATCCATTGTGGGCTGGGTTCAGACTGCTCTTTGATTGTTGGTGAACTACAAATCCCAGCAACTACAACTTCCAAATGTCAAGATCTATTTCCCCAAACTCCACCAGGGTATACATTTGGGCATATTGAGTATTTTTGCCAAGTTTGGGACAGATCATTGTCTGAATCCACAGTGCTCTCTGGATGTAGGTGAACTACAACTCCAAGACTTAAAGTCAAGGCCCACCAAGCTCTTTTAGTATTTTCTGTGGGTCGTGGCAGTTCTGGGTGCCAAGATTGGTTCAGTTCCATTGTCGGTGGAGTTCAGAATGCTCTTTGATTGTGAGCGAACTATAAATTCCAGCAACTACAACTCCCAAATGTCAAGGTCTGTTTTCGACAAACTCTACCAGTGTTCACATTTGGGCATATTGAGGATTCCTGCCAAGTTTGGTCCAGATATATCATTGTTTGAGTCCACAGTGCTCTCTGGATGTAGGTGAACTACAACTCCAAAACTCAAACCCCACCAAACCCTTCCAGTATCATATCTCACAACCTCTGAGGATGCCTGCCATAGATGAGAATGCTTCTGGAACATGGCCATACAGCCCGGAAAACTCACAGCAAGCCTTCCAGTATTTTCTGTTGGCCATGGGGGTTCTGTATACCAAATTCGGTTCGATTCCATAGTTGGTGGAATTCAAAATGATATTTGCATTAGGATTCACAACAGTAGCAAAATCAGTTATGAAGTAACATCGAAAATAGCATTAGGAAGGTTGCGAACCACTGCTATAGGAGGAGGCCTGATGTCCTGCAGAGTCACTGGAACCAGGGTGCAATACAAGGGAGCAGCAATCCTTCCCTCACTCAACAGTAAGCCCTGTGGAACCTGATGGGGCTTTGGAAATGGCATGGAAGTGTCCTTGCATCTACAAACCCTGTTTCAGCTTTGTGCCTCAGACCCATCGCAGAGCCCCACTGAACCCCTGCTGTTTTTTTGGGACGTCGGAGGGGGGGGGGAGACCCAGTCCCTCCACCAAACTGGAGCCCCGAAAGGCCAACGTGCCCATTGGCGAGCGCCCCAAGGTCACCACCGCTGACGAAAAGAGCACAGAGGAACAATAGATTCATTTGAAACAATATTTTACAGACGTTTGGCGATCAATATGAGCTGCTGTATTATGCGGGGCCAATCTGTTAATGCTCTTAATGGGCTTCTCATTCCGTTTGGCCTGCCCACACTATGCTAAGTCGATAGAGCAAAGTGATTATTACTGAGAGACACTTGCAGGCAAAGCGGAATCCGGGCCTGGGCATTGCAATGGGCGGAGGGCGATTGAAAGGGGGAGGTGGGGGCCTAAGACCGTTTTGAATTCCCAGCTGAACCCTACACCCACCCCTTTCCAGTTGCCCCCCTCAACCTTGCCCTTGCTTAGCTTGGATTTCAGGAAACCCTTCTCATAACTGGGCCAAGTTTCTCTCCCTCTAAGCCAGTGGTTCTCAACCTTCCTAATGTTGCGACCCCTTAATACAGTGCCTCAAGTTGTGCTGACCCCCAACCATAACAGTATTTTCGTTGCTTCTTCCTAACTGTAATTTTGCTACTGTTATGAATCGTCATGTAAATATCTGATATGCAGGATGTATTTTCATTCAAGGGAGCAAATTTGGCACAAATACCCCATACGCCCAAATTTGAATACCTGGTAGAGCTGATTTTGTCATTTGGGAGTTGTAGTTGCAGGGATTTATAGTTCACCTACAATCAAAGAGCAATCTGAACTCCACCAAGGATGAAATTGAACCACACTTGGCACACAGGACTCCCGTGACCAACAGAAAATACTGGAAGGGTTTGGTGGGTATTGACCTTAAGTTTTGGAATTGCAGTCCACCTACATCCAGAGAACACTATGGACTCAAACAATGATGGATCTGGACCAAACTTGGCACGGATACTCAATATGCCCAAATGTGAACACTGGTGGAGTTTGGGGAAAATAGACCTTGACATTTGGGAGTTGTAGTTGCTGGGATTTGTAGCTCACCTGCAACCAAAGAGCATTCTGAACTCCACCAACAATGGAACTGAACCGATCTTGGCACCCAGAAGTCCCACGACCAACAGAAAATACTAAAAGGGCTTGGTGGGCCTTGACTTTGAGTCTTGGAGTTGTAGTTCACCTACATCCAGAGAGCACTGTGGACTCAAACAATGATCTGGCCCAAACTTGGCAAGAATACTCAATATGCCCTAATGTGTACACTGGTGGAGTTTGGGGAAAATAGATCTTGACATTTGGGAGTTGTAGTTGCTGGGATTTACAATTCACCTACAACCAAAGAGCTTTCTGTACTCCACCAAAGAGGAAATTGAACCAGACTTGGCACACAGAACTCCCCTGACCAACAGAAAATACTGGAAGGGTTTGTTGGGCACTGATCTTGAGTTTTGGAGTTGTGGTTCACCTACATCCATAGAGCACTGTGGACTCAATGATCTGGACCAAACTTGGCAAGAATATTCAATATGCCCAAATGTGAACACTGGTGGAGTTTGGGCAAAATAGACATTTTGGGAGTTTTAGTTGCTGGGATTTATAGTTGACCTACAATCAAAGAGCGTTCCCATGGAAATCTGAGCTGTTGGGCTCAAAAAAACCCTCACTTGAGGTGATTCCACAAAAATATAGCAGAGTGCCAGAAGCACAGTTCATAACCAGCAGAAGCTTAAGTGTAGTGAGCCAGGGTTAGTTTTCATTCAACAGTATGACACAGGATTGAAGGAGCCACAACTTTAGGTTCCAAAAATATGTGTTTATTAAAGTCAAAAGAAATCCGTTCTAGATAGAAAAGGTTGTTGGAGTTAACTAGCTTATTAAGCTATCTTCTAAGAAAAAAAAGAGGATAAAAATAAGAAAATAGTATCTACACAGCTACATCTTGCCCAGAGAAAGGCAAGATGAGCCCTTACTCAAGGAAGAGACCAAAATGGAGAATAACCACATGGCCAATAAGGCAGGACAATGAAAATACCTTTAAAGAGGAAGTTACCTCCTCCCTCACAGAAATCACATTGCTAAATCTTCAAAGGGGGAGAAGATAGTGGCAAGGAAGAAGAGTAAGACAAAGCCCCTTCTGGGTTAAGCATGGATAAGAAATTTGGGGAAGGAATCCCTCACTCTAATCCTACTTAGACTAACTACTCATTGAGGGCTGGGGACTTGTGCAGTCAAGGATGAAACTCAACCCATTCTGATTCTCACCAACGATAGAATTGGGCCAAACTTCCCACACAGAACACCCATGACCAACAGAAAATACAGTGTTTCCTGATGGTCTTTGGTGACCACTCTGACTCCCCTTTAGGGGTCCCGACCCCCAGGTTGAGAAACGCAGTTTTAAGCGCCTTCCTTCCCTTTGCGTCCTGCTCGCCTCAAGCTTCCCAAAGGAGAATAGACATCGAGAAGGCTCTTGACACCCTTCCTGGGTGGAAGATGGCTCAAATGTATGTATATACCAACCTCTTCTGATGTGTCTTCTGCAACGCTGCCTCCCTTGCCTTTGCTCTGGGTTCAAGCTTCCAATCTCCCCTCTCCAAAACCAAACTTCTTCTGTTCTGACTTCTTCCCCTTTGCCAGAACTGGCGGCTCAAAGGGAAGATCTATATATATATGTCTATGTAGGCCTGGTTGCCGGCTGTTTTCTATACACAGCCAGCTTCTATTTACTCCTAAATAAAAGAAATACATGTGTGTTGCTAATACAAACACCCAAGCGAGCCTTGTTCATTCGAGCTTTGAAGAAAGGAAATGGAAGGGGGTGGAGGAGAGGGAGAAAGAGAGAGAGAAGGAAAGAAGGAACCAGGGGAAGGATGAAGAATGGTGACTCCCTCCCTCTCTCTCGCCTGGCAAACAAAGGCAGAGATTTGTCAGAGTCCAATTTCAGCAATAAACAGAAGTGGCGGTGGAGTGGCTGCAGATTAAGAAACAGCTTCGGAATTGAGACCAAACACTTGGTGATTTCCTAGACATTTTTTTAAATGAGGGACAGAACAAGTTACTGGCTTAAGTGTGTCAAGAGGAGCTCCATTCCCTGGCTTTTCCTCACAGGGAGCCAAGATTTGAGCAATCCAAGGCCTGAGGGAGCCCAACCACAAGAAAGAAGGCTTCTGAAGGACTTTCCTTTTCCTACAAGCTCTGAGGACGCAACCTGGCCTTTTGCTATCCAAGGAGGCGCTCATGACGCACAGGAAGGAAAGGCTCTTTGGAAGCTGTCACCCTTAACCTCCATCCGCCCTGTTATTAAAACGAAGCTGGTCTTAATGAATAGCTGGAGGAAGGGGAGAGGAAGAGATGAGACTACCCCCAGGGGGCTTGGAGGTTTCCTTGGGATCCAGTCGAAGAAACCCCACCGCTTTGCTGGGCTTTGCAGATGCGCAAACTGCAAAGGAAAAGCAGTTTGCGCCTCAGCTTTGGTTACATGGAGAGACTTTGAGAAAGAGACTGAAGGAGAGAGATTTAAAGGAGGGATAGGGAAGCTCCATAGTCTCATCTGTAAAAGACACCCTAAGCCAGTTTCCTCACTAAGGTGCAGGAAAGAGAAAAGGAGAAAAGTGTGGCGACGTCGGAGAGAGATGAGGTCTGGATTCAGTCAGGGCGCAAACAGGAAACTACAAAACTTAAAATATGGAAAGTGTTGCTTTCTCATCCATGTTGCTCAGGGATCCTGGCCATTACAGCTCAAAGTTTGACTCCTTTAGGATTCTGAGGCTCTGGTTTTGAAACTAAAGAGGGACTCCACACTCTGGGAGACTTTGCTTTGGTCTCAAGTTAGGATCCTTTGGTTTTGAAGCCAAGGAGGGAACTGTGGCTCTCCAAGGGCGCATCTGTCCTGCAGAATGAATGTAGTTTGACATCACCTGCACTCAGTGCTATGGGATTTTAGGAGTTGTCGTTTGGTGAGGCATGCGTTCTCTTTTGGCAGAGAAGACTGAAGACCTTGTATAACTACAACTCCCCTGGTTCCATAGCTTCGAACCGTAAAGTGGGGCCAAACTGCGTTAATGTTGCAGTGTGGACCTGGCCTACCTCTCCAAATGGAATGTGCCTGCTAACTTGGGCCCCCTTCCATACAGGAGAATAAAATCCCACATTATTTGCTTTGAACTGTAATATATGGCAGTGTGAACTCAGATAACTCCGTTCAAAGCAGATATTGTGGGATTTTCTGCCTTGATATTCTGCGATATAGGGCTGTGTGGATGGGCCCTTGGTTAGAAAGGGATCTAAGGCCATCTTGTTGGATGTGAGTGAGGCTGGGTTCTTTTACACTGCCATATTATCTGCTTTGAATTGGATTATATGACAGTGTAGACACATATAATGCAGTTCAAATCAGATAATGTGGATTATCCGTTTTGATAATCTGGATTATATACTTTTTCTAGTCAGGAGCAGTTTGGGAAACTGCAGGTCACTTCTGGTGTGAGAGAATTGACCGTTTGCAAGGACGTTGCCCATTTACCATCCTATATGAGGCTTCTCTCATGTCCCCCCATGGGAAACTGGAGCTGACAGATGGGAGCTCACCCTGTTCAGCATAAAGGTTTAACCCCTTGCAATATTGGGCTCTGTTGGGTTTCATCCCTGGACTGCTTAAGTCTCTTGTGTCGTCAAGTTTCCAGACCTCAATGAGTAGCTAGACTAGAGATAGGATTAAGCTGAGGGATTCCTTTCCCCACTTTAGCATGCATGTTTCCCAAAAGGGCTTTGTTTTTCCTCCTGCTGCTTTAACAGCTCAGATTCCCCAAAAGGCTCCTATCTGAATTATATGGCAATGCAGAAGAAGCTATTATCTTCTTCAAGAAACTCTCCAAAATAATTTCTCTCCTCACACCTTCAACGAGAGTTATAAAATGGATTACACAGCCAAGAAAAAGTAAATAAAGGCCTTGGTGTCTTGGGGCCCTTCCACAACCCTATATCCCAGAATATCAAGGCAGGAAATCCCACATTATCTGAGTATGGACTCAGGTAACCCAGTTCAAAGCAGATATTGTAAGATTTTCTGCCTTAATATTCTGGGATATAGGGCTGTGTGGAAGGGCCCTTGATTTTTAGGTCTGTTCCTGGGGTTATTTGGGGCACTGATTCAGAAAGCTGCATTTGGCTAGATTGCATCAACTCTGGTTATCATGATTTTCTATGTGTGAGCAGATGAAGCATATATATGTTTTGTATCTCACAAACCAGAGCTGATAGGGCGAAACCGGTGCCACTTTTTTTAACCAGTAGATCAAACATACCCAGAAACAGGCACAATATTTGAGGCACCAAAATGTGTGTTTTTGAAACTCTTTCAGTCAATAGATCTAAACCCTGGGAGCAGTTCCAGGCGGTTTTGAAGTTGCAGTTTGGGCCTGGGATGCTTTGGAGGGGAAGCCCATTTGCAGCAGGTGTAACCCATAAAAAGCCAGATCAAGCCCTAAGAGGGGGACAACAAGCCTCCAACTGGTCCTATCTCGATTGAGGAAAGGCAGGATGAGCGAGGAACCGTTTTGAAGGCACTAACCACAAATAGAGAAGTTATTTTTCTCGGCGTTTGATAACATTGCGACCCGGCGCTGCTCAATGGGATGGGGTATTTGTTCTTGCAACAGGCCTTTTTTAATGGATTGCTCGCGGCTTGGCCTAAAGTTAGTATTGCAAACAGGCCCAAGGCATCCGCGTGTTTGTAGGTGACACAAGGAAGATGGTATTTTGACTCTGAATTTCTGTTTATTTTCCATTTATCACGTAGGCCGGGTGGTTTTAATCCCAAACGAAGGGAAAATAAAAGGGCGATCTTTTTCTCCTGGGTTGTTTCTATTCTTTGTGATTTTTTTTCTCCAACCTGAAACTTTGCCTCAATTGTATACATACATACACACACACAAATGATTCATGCCCGTTTTCTATAAACGGAAAACGATATTATCTCTCCAAAGCCGGCCCAAGACTCAATAACACACCAATTGTAGCTGAAGAGGGGGAGAAAGTAAAGAAAGCACCAAGGAAAATACTGGGTCAATTTTTGGTGGAGTGAACCAACACAGCGCAGTCTCTTCCTAGTATTTGCATGAGTCAAAATAATAATAATAATAATAATAATAATAATAATAATAACAACATTTATTATTATTATTATTATTATTATTATTATTATTATACTATCACCATCGTGTTAAAAAACAAAGTATGGATTGTTGATGTTGCCATCCCAGGTGACAGCAGGATTGAAGAGAAACAACTAGAAAAGCTGACACAATATGAGGATTTTAAGATCCTCATATTGTCCCAGTGCTCCCAGTGGTGATCAGCACACTGGGTGCAGTGCCTAAAGCCCTTGGCCTGCACTTAAAAACAATCAGCACTATCAAAATTACCATCTGCCAGCTGCAAAAGGCCACCCTACTGGGATCTGCATGCATTATTCACCCATACATCACACAGTCCTAGACACTTGGGAAGTGTCCGACGTGTGATCCAATACAACAGCCAACGGAGTGATCTTGTTTGCTGTGGACTCATCTTGTTGTGTTTCAAATAATAATAATAATTTTATTATTATTTAATTTATTATTATTAAAGTTGCAAGTTTAAACCTCAGGGATTTTGTGGAATCTTTGGAACCAAACCGAATGTGCTTGCTTTGGCATTGTCAACAATCCTGTATATTAGGAATAGGATCGGATTTAAAGGGAGGATAGATACTTAGATAGGACTTCCATCGAGGTGAATAAATATGCTTTTTGGGGGAGTCCTGGATTTGAAATGGATTTGATTGGAGCCTCTTGCACTCTGGAGCTCTCAAGCAAAAAAGCGACACAAGAAGCAGTTATCTATACTATGCAATTTGGCACCACTTTGTTGATGTTGTGCAATAGTGGGAACTGTATGTGTGTGTGTGTGTATATATATATATATATATATATATATATATATATATATGCAAAGTCTTTTTAGCCATCTCTTACCAAACTACAAATGCCAGGACGATGTAGCATTGAGTCCTGGCGGTTGAAGAGGTGCCAAACTGCATTAATTCTACAATGGAGACACCAAAAGCGCAGAGGCTCTTGCAAGGGTTTCCTCGGATGCCAAGAGCGCGCGCCGGCTTGGATTCGAACTCTCTGGTGAGCCAATCAGAGCCCGGCAAAATATGGGCCTTCCCAGGGTTCGGAGTTAGAATTCTAAGGGACCCGGGAGGGAGGAAGAGACGGAGCGCGCGGCGTCTCGTGCCTTTTGACTCAGCGGTGCGCGCGCGCGCTCTGGCCTCTCTTTTTGCCACCCGGCTGCAAAACTGCTTCCTCTCTTGTTATCTCTGGCTTTGGGCCTGTGGCGCCAGAGGGAGTTTAACCCTTTGTGTGCCGGCAGCCTCGCGCTCCTTCTCCAGCTCGGTTCGAGTGTTGGACTTGGGGTGCATCTCTATGCAGAATACAGTTTGAGATCACTTGCACTGCCACAAGTCAATGCTATGGAATCCTGAGAGTTGGGCATCTTAGAACGGCCGAAGTGTTGTATGACCAAGTTGTACATCCTATGAACACATGGTATGGAGTCAATAGCACTTAAAGTGGCATCTAAGTGCAGTGTAGATGGCCTTAGTACTCTCAGTCATGGAAACCCACTAGCAACCTCTGAGGGAGGCAATGGCAAACGACTAAGGTTGGATCTGCACTAAGGTTGGAGGAAATGCTTGTTCTTGTCATGCAGCTAAGGATCCTTCTACCTTTCCATAAAATCCAGACTGTCATAATCCACATTATCTGCTTTGAACTGTATTATATGAGTCCACACTGCCATATAATCCAGTTCAAAGCGGATAATCTGGATTTTATGTGCCCTGTAGAAGGGGTCTTCGGCTGGATCTACGCTGCCCAATATCCCAGGATCTGATCCCAGATCATCTGCTTATCCCAGATCATCTGACATTGTAGACACATATATTCCAGTTCAAAGCAGATAATCTAGGATCAGATCCTGGGATATAGGGCAGTGTAGTCTCAGCCACATATACTTCATCTCAGAGCAGATAATGTGGAATCAGATCCTGGGATATATGGCAGTGTAGATCCAGCCACATATAATTCAGTTTAAAGCAGATAATCTAGAATCAGATCCTGGCATATAGGGCAGTGTCAACCCAGCCAAGATGAGTTTCACACCAGTATTGAAGAAAGTGGTTTCACGCTGCAGAAAATCACACAGAAAATCCTAAAACCAGTTTGAGGCCCGGATGACACAAACCACAGGGCTTTCTTGCACTTGCTTTTGTGAGAGTTTGTGGTCTGGCCCCCCAAGTTGGAAACTAGCTTCAAACTGAAAGGCTGTGAAATAGACAGGCGACTTTAAAGCACACACAGGCTGAATCTGCACTGCAGTATATGGTCAGTATAGGGACATATAATGCAGCTCAGTGGCAGCATAGGCCATATAATGCAGTTCAATGCCAGTATAGGGCCATATGATGCAGTTCAATGCCAGTATAGGGCCATATAATGCAATTCAATGGCAATATAGGGCCATATAATGCAGTTGAATGTATGGTGATGTAGATCCAGCAACTCACACACATACAAACATGCAGGAAAGCCCATCTGTCTCCAAATCCAGACCTAGGCTCATCTCACATTCAATAAAATAGGAGCCCAGTTTGTCTTCCCATTTATTTTCCGGCTGTTTTACCATCCTGTGGGAGGCTTCTCTCATGTTCCCGGATGAGAAGCTACAGCTGACAGAGGGGAGCTCACCCCACTCCCCGATTGGACGGCCGGCCTTTCGGTCAGCTGTCCTGCTGGCCCATTGCTCCATGGGGGATCCTGCTCGGCTTACCTGAGTCCCAAGTAGCCTCCAAACAGCCTTGGCGTCGCCTCTTCCGGTCTGTGGCGGCTGCAAAGAGCTTAGTTTCCAGGCCAGCTTTGCTCGCTGCTTAGGCAAACTAAGTTCCCCTTTTTTGGGTCAGGAAACAATGCCGCCTCTGTCCGCCTCTGTGTCTCCCATCTCCAAGGCACCTGTTCACTCTCCTTCCCTCAAGTCTCCGCCTCTCATTAATATTTCTTTTTGGGAGAAACACACACACACAAAACACATCCCAGCACAAACACCACCACCAGGACCATCCTCATGAATGAACAAGTTTCCTTTATTGGCTTTCCCACCCCTCCCTTCAACCACAAGACACGGATGTATTAGAACCATTTGTAATAATAATAATAATAATAATAATAATAATAATAATAATAATAATAATAATAGAGGGAGGGGAAAAACAAACGGAAAGAAGGATGGGGAGTATACAGAGAAGAAAATAACGGGGAGATGAGCTCCCACAGCCCCCAACCCTCACTCCCTCCCCCAAAACAGACAAGAAAACTGTACAGAATATAGCAAAGAAGTTAACAATTCCTCTGAAGAGTCTGATTGTCCATCACTTAAAGCGCCCCGAACACTGGCCGAGAGTTCAGGAAGCAGACCCGGCGTGGAGTCGCCCCGGGTTGGTCACTCCCCTCCCCCCCCTATTTTGTGCAGCTCGTTTCCCCCTCAAAAAAAGGAGATACCATCTCGTGACAAATCCCCCAACTCCCCTCGCTTTCAAGGATTGTTTCCTATTGCACACACAGCAGCGGCAGAAGCCAGAGAAGGTCTTCCAGGAAAGAAGAAGAAAGGAGGGGGAAAGAGAAAGGGAAGAGGAGAAAGGGAGGGAGAGAGGAAGGAAGGAAAGGAGGGAAGGAAGGAGGGAGGGAGGAAAGAAAGAAGGAATGAAGAAATGAAAGAAAGAAGGCAGGAAAAACAGAAGAAGGGAGGGAGGGGGAGGAAAAAAGGAATGAAAGAAGGAAAAAGGAAGGAAGGAAGGAAGGAAGGAAAGAAGGAAGGAAAGAAGGAAGGAAAGAAAGAAGGAGGGAGGGGAGGAAAAAGGAATGAAAGAAGGAAAGAAGAAGGAAGGAAAGAAGGAATGAAAGAAGGAAGGAAGAAAAGAAAGAGAGAAGGAGGGAAAGAATGGAAGAAGAAAGGAAGAAAAGAAAGAGGGAAGGAAGGAAATAAGGAAAGAAAGAAAGAAAGAAAGAAAGAAAGAAAAAGGGAAGGAAAGAAGGAATGAAAGAAGAAGGAAGGAATAAAAGAAAGATGGAAGGAAAGAAGGAAGGAAGGGAAGAAGGAAGGAAGAAAAAAGAGGGAAGGAAAGAAAGAAAGAAGGAAGGAATGAAAGGAGGAAGAAGGAAATAAAGAAAGAAAGAAAGAAAGAAAGAAAGAAAGAAGAAGGGGAGGAAAGAAGGAATGGAAGAAGGAAAGAAGAAGGAAGGAAGGAAGGAATGGAAGAAGGAAAGAAGAAGGAAGAGAAGAAGGAAGGAAGAAGGAAGGAAGGAAAGAAATAGAGAAGGAAGGGAAAAAGGAAGGAAGAAAAAAGAGGAAAGGAGTAAGTAATGAAAGAAGGAAGGAAGAAAAGAAAGAGGGAAGGAAAGAAGGAAAGAAAGAAGGAAGGAAGAAAAGAAAGAGGGAAGGAAGGGAATAAGGAAGGAAAGAAGGAAAGAAAGAAGGAAGGAAGGGAAGGAGGGAGGGAGTTAAGAGAAAGGAAGTAGAACGCGCCCCGAAATAGCAACATTAAAAAAACTTGCAATAAATAATTAGGGAATTTTCAAAAGAGCTCGTTTCAAATCCGAACCGGCTTCTCTCTCGCCTTTCAAGCCTTGAGAGGAAAAGAATGCCCTGAAAAGATCGACGGTGTCTCTTTGAAACGGCATCAAATCGGTTGAGGCTGTCGAGCCGGACAGCTCTCCCCCCCCCTCCCCAAACTCCCCTTGCGTTTTGGGGAGCCTTGTTTTGGCACCATCGGGACAACTACAACCACAACAGGGAGATCTCCCTCCCTCCTTCGCTCCATTTCCAAAGAGAATATTATTTTCAAAGAAATCAGGAGCGACCGTTCTTTTGAGGGGAGAAAAAGCGCATTATTCTTAGAACAACCACAATAACCATCATCAGAAATGATGATGGAACAACCCCGCCAGGCAGGAAAGTGGGGGAGTCTCTGAAGAATGGCACGGACAAAAGGTTGGGGGGGGGGGAGAGAGATCATATGTATAGGGATCCTTTCTGGCAGGAGGAGATGGCAATCCGGATCGAGAGGGAATAGAGGCTGATGGAAAGGGAGTATTGGACCGCTCTCTGGCTTCCCTCCCTTCCCTCCCTCTCTTGTGTAAGCCCCTCTCTCCCTTTCTTGCCCTTCTCTGGTTCCTTCTCTGTCTCGTTCTGGGCTCAGACGGGCCGAAGGAGCGGGACGGAGGTGACTACGGGGTGCGAGTAGTAGACCGGGTGCGGGAAAGTGAGCAAGGGCTGGCTGACGGGGGCGCTCCCCGTGGGTCCCCCTCCCGCCCCCGCTTGGCCCCCGTTGGGCCCCCCACCCGCGCCCCCCTCGCCCTCGTGGTAGAGGATGGGCACGCGCACGATGCGCTGGGCGGCCGCGTGGCTCAGGTTGGCCGCCTCCAGCTCGGCCGCCAGTTGCCGCTTCCACTTGTTGCGCCGGTTCTGGAACCAGATCTTGACCTGGGTCTCGGTCAGGTGGAGGGAGGCAGCCAAGCCGGCCCGCTCCGAGCTGCTCAGGTAGCGCTTCAGGTCGAAGGTGGACTCCAGCTGGAAGACCTGGCTGCGGGAGAAGACGGTGCGGGTCTTCTTCTTGCGGCAGGGCTTCTTCTCGGCGCCGCAGTCGCCTCCCCCTCCGCCGCTTCCTCCGTCGGGCTCCCGCTTGGGCCAGTCCTCGGCGCCGCTCTCCTCCTCCTTCTTGCCCTCCTCCGAGTCGCTCTCCTCCAGGATGATCTCCTCGGGGCTCTTGGAGTCCAGCAAGTCCTTGGCCTCCCTCTCCGCCTTGGCCAAGGCCTCGTCCGGGGAGTCCCGGTCCGTGCCTCCCGAGGCCGGGGAAGAGTCTCTCCGCAGGGATTTCTCCAGCGACACTGCAGGGAAGGCGGGCAGGCACAGCCCAGAGGCAGAGCCAGAGGGAAAAGGAAGGAAGGAAGGGGGGAAGAAGGAAAAAGGAGACTTTAGAGCCTTGCCTTGCGCATTTCTGCAAAGCTCCAAGAGAGGCAAAGGAGTTGCTGTTGCTCCTTTGTCTCTTTTTGGATGCCTCAAGTTGTTGAACCTGCTTCTGCGTATATTTGACTTGCTGGTTCTACAAAGAGCACCTGTTTCCCCAGTAGGAGCCCCCAGCGGGGTAGAGAGCGCGGGTGAGCTCCCTCCGTTAGCTCCAGCTCCCATGTGGGGACATGAGAGCTCCCTCCGTTAGCTCCAGCTCCCATGTGGGGATATGCGAGGAGCCTCTCGCAAGGATGGTAAAACGTCAAACATCCGGGCCTTCCCCTGGGCAACGTCCTTGCAGGCGACCAATTCTGGCCAAGTCTCTCACACCAGAAGCGACTTGCAGTTTCTCAAGTCGCTCCTGACACACACACACACACACAAAGGTTTCTCCTATCAGCTCTAGTTTGGGAGATACAAAGAAATATGCCATCAATAATAATAATAATAATAATAATAATCATAGGAACCTATTGTTAGTTTTTGAGATACAAAGCGTAGCCATCTATAACAACAACAACAACAACAACAGGAACCTATTATTAGTTTCTGAGATACAAAGCATATGCCATCTATAATAATAATGATGATGATGATGATAAGAAGAAGAAGAAGAACCTATTATTAGTTTTTGAGATACAAAGCATATGCCATCTATAAAAATAATAATAGGAACCTATTGTTAGTTTTTGAGATACAAAGCATATGCCATCTAAAATAATAATAATAATAATAATAATAATAATAATAATAATAATGCAACCTATTGTTAGTTTTTGAGATACAAAGCATATGCCATCTATAATAAAAATATTAAGAACAACCTATTATTAGTTTTTGAGATACAAATCTATAATAATAATAATAATAATAATAATAATAGGGACCTGTTGTTAGTTTTTGAGATACAAAGCATATGCCATCTATAATAATAAAAATAATAATAATAATAATAGGAAGGTATTATTAGTTTTTGAGATACAAAGCATATGCCATCCACCAGTCTTTCGTCCATAGAAAACCATGATAGTTTATCTAAGGCCCTCTCCACACAGGTGTATAAAATCCACATTGAATTGGATTATGTGGCAGTGTGAACTCAGATAACACAGTTTATAGCAGATATTGTGATTTATCTGCCTTGATATTCAGGGTTAGATGACTGTGTTAGGGCCCTGGAAAACTACAACTCTTGCTGTCTATCCAATGCGATTTTCTGACTCAGCCCCAAATAACCCCAGGAACAGGCCTAAAAACTTTTGTTGTTTGGGCCCTGTTGTTGTTGTTGTTGTTGTTGTTGTTGTTATTATTATTATTATTATTATTATCATCATCATATTAATGTTATACCCCGCTTATTATTACGATTAATAATAATAATAATATTACTGTTATTACTAAATATTATTACTATTATTACTACTATTATATTTTATATCACGCTTATTATTATTACTAATACTATTACTAATTATTATTACTAATATTATTATTACTATTGTTACTACTAGTACTACTATTATTATATTTTATACCCCGCTTTTCTCTCTCGCTCTAGATCCAAAGTGGCTCAAAAAAGGAGATTTAATTCCATTATAATATTGATTTTTTAATGGAATTTAAAAAATCATTTTTTTAAAAAAAGTAAAAGCTCTTGTTTACAAAAGTAAAGAAAGAAAGAAAGAAAAGAAGGAGCTTATCAGCCTTGCCTGGTTGCCCTTTTCACATCACCTCCCTGGGACTTAAAATCCCCACTTTCCCCCCTATATTTCTCCCTCATAGAGGCTGGGATAAAAAGCCAACTGCCGGGATCCCAGTTGGAACGACGGTTGAATAAACCAGGCCAGGAGAAGGACGCCCGCTTCCCGGTGAGTTTCAATGGCGCGCATCAATCCAGAAAGCCAAGCTTTGGCAACCCGGGCCAGGTTTAGTCAAGGATGAAGAGGCTCTGGGATCAAGGGGCCTCAACCTGGAAGCCCGGGTTGGACAGTTTGAAGCCCGGCCTTTGATGCTTACCGGTTTTTCAAAAGCAATAACACACACACAAAGGGTTTTGTGCCAACTCGCCCGTTTGGGACTAATAAACCCCACTTGCTTGCCTAGGATCTTGCAATGGGAGAAGGTGGAGGGAGGTAATAGATGGCGCATGGAGAGCTAAATCGGGCTCGAAATGGGACTAAAGTGCTAGATGGTCTACTACTTTGGAGGACCCACAACCCTAGCTATCCACACCAGGCGAGTTCACTAAACTAGAGATGGCTGAGAGGTTTCCTCCTAGCTGATCCTGGAAGATCTACCTGTGAAGAAATGGTGGCCTGGTCTTGAGGGGGAGGCCTGGAGAACAGCGACAGTCAGGAAAGCAACAAGGGAAGATCTAGGAGAAGGTGATCCTCCCTGGGATGAGAAAAACCAGGAAGAGCCTCCAACTTCTCAGTGTGAGATAGATGGATGGAGAGAGGTGATGGATGGATGGATCAAAGGAGAAGTCCCTGGAGAAGGCCGACAGTAAGGAAAGCAACAAGTGAAGATCTAGGAGAAGGTGGTCCTCCCTGGGATGAGAAAAACCAGGAAGAGCCTCCAACTTCTCAGTGTGAGATAGATGGATGGAGAAGGGTGAGTGGGTGGATGGATGGATCAAAGGAGAAGTCCCCAGAGAAGGCCGACAGTAAGGAAAGCAAAAAAGGTAAGATCTAGAGAAGGTGGCCCTCCCTGGGATGAGAAAAAGCAGGAAGAGCCTCCAACTTCTCAGTGTGGGATAGATGGATGGAAAAGGATGAGTGGGTGGATGGATGGATCAAAGGAGAAGTCCCAGAAGATCTAGGAGAAGATGGAGTGGTTAAGGATAAGGAAGACCCGGAAGATCCAGGGGTAAGTGGCAAGGTGGGATGGAATGTAGAAGAAAGTAGGGATTGAAATAATAATAATGATAATAATAATAATAGCAAGATGGTTAAGTGGGTCAAGGGAGGGACCTTGCTCCCTAGGAAGGACAGTAAGGGAAGGTCAGGAAGAGCCTTCAGAATGGAGGGGACAAGTGTCAAGGTGGGATGGAGTCTCTATGGAGAGAAAGGCGAGCTAACAATATTAATGACAAGAGGGATGAGTGGGTTAAGGGAGGGACCTTGTCTCTAAGAGCCCTTCCACACAGCCATATAACCCAAAATATCAAGGCAGAAAATCCCACAATATCTTCTTTGAACTGGGTTATGAGTCCACACTGTCATATATTCCAGTCCAAAGCAGAAATTGTAGGATTTTATTCAGCTGCGTGAAAGGGCCCCAAGAGGGGCAGTAAGGAAAGCAACAAGGGAAGAGGTAGGAGATGATGCTTAGAAGAAGGAAGGCCAGGAAGACCCTTCTCTCAGCTTCCCGGCGTGGAAGGGGCAAGTGGCAAAGTGGGATGGAGTCACTATGGGGATAAAGGTTGACTAGAAAATAATAATAATAATAATAATAATAATAATAATAATAATAATATTAAATGGCATGAGGGATGAGTGGGTCAAAGGAGAGGGACCTTGTCTTTAAGAAGGACAGGCGGACTAGGAATAATAATAATAATAATAATAATAATAATAACATTAAGGATGAATGGGTTAAGGGAGAGGGACCTTGTCTTTAAGAAGGACAGTAAAGTAAGCAACAAGGGAAGAGGTGGGAGATGATGCTTAGGAGAAGGAAGGCCAGGAAGACCCATCCATCGGCTTCCCAGCGTGGAAGGGGCAAATGGCAAGGTGGGATGGAGTCACTATGGAAAGAAAGGCGGGCTAGAAATAAAGATAATAATAACAATGGCAAGAAGGATTAGTGAGTCAAAGGAGGGGCCTTGTCTCTAGAAGGGGCAGCCAGGAAAGCAACAAGGGAACTGGTAGAAGATGATGCTTAGGAGAAAGAAGGCCAGAAGACCTTTCTTCCGGCTTCCCAGCGTGAAAGGAGTAAGTGGCCAGGTGGGATTTCTAGGCGGGCTAGAAATTAATAATAATAATAATAAGAGGGATGAGTTGGTCAAGAGAGGGACCTTGTCCCCAAGAGGGACAAGTATAGATCTCGTTTGCTGTGACATACTGTGTTTTTGTGTCAGTAAAATAATAATAATAATAATAATAATAATAATAATGGCAAGAGGGACGATTGGGCAAGGGAGGGGCCTTGTCCCTAAAAGGGCCAGTAAGGAAAGCACCAAGGGAAGAGGTAGGAGATGATGCTTAGGAGAAGGAAGGTTAGGAAGACCCTTCCTTCGACTTCCCAGGTGGAGAGGACAAATGGCAATGTGGGATGGAGTCATTAGGGGAGAAAGGAGAACTAGAAATAACAACAACAACAACAACAATAATAATAATGGCAAGAAGGAGGAGTGGGTCAAGGGAGGGACTTTCTGTCAAAGAGGGCCAGTAAGGAAAGCAACAAGGGAAGAGGTAGGAGCTGATGTTTAGGAGAAGGAAGGCTAGGAAGACCCTTCCTTGGGCTTCCCAGAGTGGAAGGGGCAAATGGCAATGTGGGATTGAGTCATTATGGAGAGAAAGGCAGGTTAGAAATAATAATAATAATAATAATAATAATAATAATAATAATAATGGCAAGAGGGATGAGTGGGTCAAGGGAGGGCCAGGAAGGAAAGCAACCAGGGAAGGAGGAGAAGGAGGTGATGATGCCTGGGAAGAGGAAGGCCAGGAAGAGCCTTCCTTGGGCTTCCCACCGCGGAGGGGCCCCAATGCCGGGGGGGGGGGGTCTGCTGGCCGGTTACCTTCCGTCCTGGGCAGGTGTCCCCCGGCGGGGCTCAGGCTGTAGGGGTACCACCAGGCCGGGCTCCTCTCCAGGTAGTGGGCGGGCAGGGCGAACCTCTGCGCGGGGATCTCGAAGCGGGGGAAGGCGAGGTCGGCCACGGGCGAGAGGGCGAAGCCGGCCCCCTCCAGCGCCCCTTTGGCCACCGGCGGGAAGAGCGCCCGGGGCTGCTTGGGGGCCGCCTTGGGGTGCGGGTCCCCATTGAGCAAGTTCTTAATGGAGAAGGGAGACTCTTTCGGCGGAGGAGGAGGAGGCGGCGGCGGCGGCGGTTGCTGGGGCTGCGAAGCCGGGGGGCTGGGGGCGTCGGGTCCGGTCTCCGGCATCTTCCTCCTTTCCCTCCCTCCCTCCCTCCCCTGTGGTGTTCACACGGGACTCCGGAGTGGCTCCCAATTAGCCGGCAGCATCGAGAAAGCTTGGGACGTCCTTCGGGGGAGACTGGAGGGCGTTGTAGTAGTAGTCTTCGTCGTCTGGCTTTCTTCGGCGTCGGGTGCGAATGCTGCGCTCCGAAGGCCCCACCAGGACGCCCCGATTCACGTTTGGCAGCCGGGCGAGAGAGAGAGAAAGCGAGAGAAGGAAGGGAGGAAGGAGGGAGGGAGGGAAAGGAGGGAGGGAAGAGGGAGGGAGGGAGGCCAGGCAGCCGCCCCCTCCCTCGCGGGCTCCTCTAGCCCGCCATCTCCACGCCCCCCTTCGATTTGGTCCTCTTGGCTCCGGGCGAAAGAGAGCTCGCCTCTTATTGGCTTTAGAGAGTCCAATTAGGCAGCAAAGGAGGGAGAAGGCTCCGTCTCGGCACAAAAGGGGGTGGCCTCGCCTCTTCCTCCCCCACTTCCTCACCGAGACACTTCCCCGCTCTTCCGACCACAAAGGAGAAGGAGAAGGCTCTCTCAAACACACACATACACACACACTCGGGGGAGGGGTTGGGGGGAGGGTAGAAAGAGGGGGGGAAAGAGGGGTCTCCCTATTTGGGAAAGTTCGGAACAAGGCGGGTGAAAGTTTGCTCCTATCTACAAAAGGGACCTTCCACACAGTCCTATATCCCAGAATATCAAGGCACAAAATCCCACATTATCTGCTTTGAACTGGAATATCTGAAGGCCCTTCCACACAGCCCTATATCCCAGAACATCAAGGCAGAAAAACCCACATTATCTGCTTTGAACTGGGTTATGGGAGGGCCCTTCCACACAGCCCTATATCCCAGAATACCAAGGCAGAAAAATCTCACATTATCTGCTTTGAACTAAATTATCTGAAGACTCAGGAGTCCAAAACTCCTGAGACTGGGAAACACTGGGGTCCCTTCCACACAGCTGAATAAAACCCCACAGTTTCTGCTTTGAACTGGAATATATGTCCGCGTGGAGTCAGATAACCCAGTTGAAAGCTGATATTATGGGATTTTCTGCCTTGATATTCTGGGATATAGGGCTGTGTGGAAGGGCACTCAGGCTCCTTCCACACAGCTGAATAAAATCCCACATTATCTGCTTTGATCTGGAATATATGGCAGTGTGGACTGAGGGCTCTTCCACACAGCCCTATATCCCAAATCCAATTTCACAGGAGAGGAAATATGTCACTTCGTTTTTTAAGACCCTTGCAAATAGTCATCTAAGTACCCTTCCACACAGCCCTATATCCCAGAATATCAAGGCAGAGAATCCCACATTATCTGTTGTTGGGTTTTCTGCCTTGATATTCTGGGATATGTGGAAGGGCCCCAAAAAGTTTTCTTCCCCCTTTCCTTATGTTCCAAGTGTTGAGTTCCTAACCCTAACCCTAACCTGTCTACCCAGCTCATCATTAGACAATGTTCTAGCTCTGCGTGTCTCAACCTGGGGGTCGAGACCCTGGGGTGTCAAAGGGGGTCACTAGAGACCATCAGAAAACACATTATTTTCTGTTGGTCATGGGAAGTTTGCCCCAATTCTGTCGTTGGTGGAGTCCAGAATGCTCTTTGATTGTAAGTGAACTATAAATCCCTGCAACTACAATTCCCAAATATCAAGGTCTATTTTCCCCAAATTCCACCAGTGTTCACATTTGGGCATACTGAATATTCGTTCCAAGTTTGGTCCGGATCCATCATTGTTTGAGTCCACAATGCTCTGTGGATGTAGGTGAACTACAACTCCAAAACTCAAGATCAATGCCCACCAAACCCTTCCATTTTTTTTTCTGTTGGTCATGGGAGTTCTGTGTGCCAAATTTGATTCCGATTTCATCCTTGGTGGAGTTCAGATTGCTCTTTGATTGTAGGTGAACTATAAATCCCAGCAACTTCAACTCCCAAATGACAAAATCAACCCCACCAGTATTCAAATTTGGGCGTATCGGGTATTTGTGCCAAATTTGGTCCAGTGAATGAAAATACATCCTGCATATCAGGTATTTACATGACGATTCATAACAGTAGCAAAATTACAGTTATGAAGTAGCAACGGTTGGGGGTCACCACAATATGATGAACTGGATTAAGGGGTCGCAGCATTAGGAAGGTTGAGAACCACTGAGAATCTAACTCATCATGATTATCCTCTCTCTCCTTCCTTTTCTCGCTTTCCCTCTCCATCTCTGTCTTCATTGTCTTCATTAGGATCCTACCCCCGTCCCTCATTGTCTCTATGGCCCCTTCTACACAGCTGTATAAAATCCTGATTATATGGCGGTGTGGATTCAGATAATCCGATTAAAAGCAGACATTGGGGGATTTTTCTGCCTTGATATTCTGGGTTGTGTGGCTGTGTGGAAGGGCCCTATCAGGATTTTTTTCCAAGCCCGTCATTTGTCCAGTGAATAATAATAACAACAACATAATAGTGGGTTGTTTTGAGTTTTCCAGAAGCATTCTCGCCTGACGTTTCGCCTGCAAGACCTCACCACCTCTGAGGATGCCTGCCATAGATGCAGGCGGAACGTCGGGAGAGAATGCTTCTGGAACATTGCCATATCGTCCGGAAAACTCACAGCAACCCAGTGATTCCGGCCATTTGAAAGCTTTGAACAATACAATAACAATAATATTTTATTTATATACTGCCCAGTCTCCCCACCCATCATTGTCTTCAGTAGGAATTTTCCAACTCATCACTGATTTAATTACAAAACTTTTCCAGCTGCTAGTTGACTTCGGCCCCTTCTTCCCTGCCATATAATCCAGATGATCTGATTTGAACCGGGTTATAAGAGTCTACACTGCCATATAGCCCGGTTCAAAGCAGATAATCCGGATTTTATATTAAATGTAGAAGAGGTCTCCTTTAGGGCCCTTTTTTTGGTCTTCATTAGACATTCTCCCAAACCCATAAAGATTTTTCCCCCCACCATCACAATCTCCATTAGGATTTTTCCAGCCTCTCATTGACTCCATAAGAGTTTTTTTTTCTTTTGGCAGACCATTATGATCTTCATTAGAATTCCCCCCCCCCCCCCCAGTCTGTCATTAGGAATGCTTAAACTCCCTCCTTGAGCTCCAGATCCAAAGCTTCTCGTGGAGCGGTTTTCCCAAGAGAAATCAAAATAAACGAAGATTTTATATAGAACTAAAGCTAGACCCTGGCGCCATTCCTAAATGCTCCCGAGAAGCAACTTGAGAAACTGCAAGTCGCTTCTGGGGTGAGAAAATTGGCTGTTTGCAAGGATGTTGCCAAGGGATGCCCGGGTGTGTTACCATCCTGTGGGAGGCTTCTCTCCTGTCCCGGCATGGGAAGCTAGAGCTGACAGACGGGAGCTCACCCCTCCTTCCCCGGATTCGAAAACCCTTTGACGGAATTGTGTGTGCTGTACTTTCAGAGAAACGCCTTTGATGCAAAGAAAAGGGGACTCTGGAAGTGGGAGGTTGGTCTGGATGTAAACATTAATATTTCTGATAAAGGTGCGGTTTAACTGACTAGGCTCAATGCTGTAGAATCATGGGAACTGTAGTTTTACAAAGCCTTCTCTGCCAAGGAGAGGCGGTGCCTCAGCAAACTACACATCCCAGGATTCTATCTCATGGAGCCATGGCAGTTAAAGTGGCGTCAAACTGCATGAAGTTTACAGTGTGGATGCACCGGTGTAGCTTCATTCGCTCCCATAACTTCCTTGTTTTGGAATCAGGCTTTTGTAGTTATTTTCTTCTATTTCTATTATTATTACTATTATTATTACTATTATTATTATTTGAAACACAACCAGATGAGTCCACTGCAGACACTCTGATGGCTGTTGTATTTGATCATATTATATGTATTATATATAATTGTATTATATATAATTGTATTATATATAATTGTATTGTATTGTATTGTATTATTATTATTATTGTTATTGTTATTATTTTCTATTTTTTCGGTGTGTTTTTATTTCTATTTTCTTTGACTGGAAGAAAATCGGGCCGAAAAGAAGACCTACTTATTTTTAATTTATTCTTTAATAATTGTCTATTTCTCATTTGAAGGGAAGGACACTATTTTGCTTTTAAATTCTGCCAGAGGAAATGATTTTGCTCATACCCCGTGAAGTCCAAAGGGAGAGGTCATTAGAAGTGAATCGAAATCGCTGGACCGCTTCTGGATCAATCAAAATAATGAATTTGAATTTACAACTATTATTATTATTATTATTATTATTATTATTATTACTATTATTATTATTGTTACATACATGTATTTATTACATACATTTCTATCCCGCCCTTCTCCCCACAAGGGACTATCATCATCATCATCATCATCATCATCATCATCATCATCATCATCATCATCACCATTATTATTATTAAATAAATATTATTATTAATATTAATAATATTAATAATATTCTTTTTGGCTTCCTATCTCGTTGCAAACGTCTCAACAAAGTCCCCTTTCCCCTCTAACTTGGTTTAAAGCTTCAAAAGCCAGGCTCCGTTTCCCCAAAGTCTTAGGGTGCATCTACACTGTAGAATTAACGCAGGTTGATACCACTGCCATCATGGCTCAATGCTATGGAATCCTGGGAGTTGTGGTTTAGTGAGTCACCTGCATTCTTTGGCAGAGAAGGCAACAAATCTGATCAAATCACAAGTCCCAGGATGCCATAGCATTGAGCTATGGCAGTGACAGTGTTGTCAAACTGCATTAACTCAACAGTGGCAATGCACCATTGGACTCCACCTGCTTCTCCAAAGGACACTGCTTTGGCATCTTAAGGCATTTTCCTTGAGATTAAACTCATACCATTTAAAACTTCTTGGATGGAAGTTGAGGAAAAACAGAGAAACTGAAAGAGAGGAAAAATATCCCTGATTGATATAAATCCCTGATAGAGATTTTATTCCCATCCGCCCAGCCTGGAATCTCTGATTTTCAATAAATTAAGAATTAAGATCCCAAATGGGAATAAAATGAGCATTGGATGAGATCCTCCTTTTCCTTTGTGTTTCACATTCTTTCTTAGAAGGAATTGGGTCTCCTCAGAAGTAGGAGAGGCCTCTGAGAAATAAAAAAAATATATACACACAATAGTGGAGCAGTTCTGGATGCAGTATTATATTTATTTGGTGTGAAAGGACTAAAGCTTACATGAAACTGAAATGCTTTACTCCCTAAAGGGAAACAAATGCTGGTCGCTCAGCAAAACCTTGTCCTCATATGATAATGATAACAATAACAGAAACAATAAAAGCAATAACAACAATAGTAATAAAAATAACAATAACAACCATAACAATAACAGCAGTAATAGTAATAATAGCTTCAACAATAATAATAGCAATAACAACAATAATAAAAGTAATAGCAGCAACAACCATAAAAATAACAGCAATAATAATAGTAATAATAATAGCTGCAATAATAATAGCAGCAGCAGTAACATAACAATAACAGTAATAACAGTAATGATGGTAATAATAAGTGCAGCAACAATAATAGCAATAACAATAGTAATAAAAATAATAGTAGAAGCAATAAATTTAACAATGACAGTAATAATAGTAATAGTAATAAGAGCAACAATAATAGCAATAACAGCAATAATAACAGCAATAATAGCAATAATAATAAGAGCACTAACAATAATACCAATAACAACAATAGTAATAAAAGTAACAGCAGCAGCAACTACTATAAGTAATAAAAGTAACAGCAGCAGCAACTACTATAACAGTAATAATAATCATAATAATACTAGCAGCAACAATAATAGCAATAACAACAATAATAAAAGTAATAGCAGCAGCAACCATAGCAATAACAGCAGTAATAGTACAAATAATAATAGCAGCAACAATAATAGCAGTAACAACAGCAATAGTAATAAAAGATATAGCAGCAGGAACATAACAGTAATAATAATAAAAGTAATAGCAGCAACAACATAACGATAACAGTAATAATAGTAATAATAATAGTGGCAGCAACAATAATAGCAATAACAACAAAAGCTATAGCAGCACCAACCATAAAATAACAGCAATAACAGTAATAATAGTAATACCAGCAGCAACCTAACAATAACAGTAATAATAGTAATAATAATAATACTAGTCGCAACAATCATAGCAATGACAGCAATAGTAATAAAAGTAATTGCAGCAACAACATAACGATAACAGCAATAATAGTAATAATAATAGTGGCAGCAACAATAATAGCAATAACAACAAAAGCTATAGCAGCACCAACCATAAAATAACAGCAATAATAGTAATAATAGTAATACCAGCAGCAACCTAACAATAACAGTAACAATAGTAATAATAATAATACTAGTCGCAACAATCATAGCAATGACAGCAGTAGTAATAAAAGTAATTGCAGCAACAATAACAATAACAGTAATAATAGTAATAATAATAATAGCAGCAATAATAGGAATAATGATAGTAATAAAATAGCAGCAGCAACAACCATAACTATAACAGTAAGAAGAAGAAGAACAACAACAACAACAATAATAACGGCAGCATAATAGCAATAACATATCACAGACTGGGGGAAAATTCAAAATAGGAAACAGATAAACTCGGACCCACCAAGGTGCGATTCCTGTCATCATTTCTTCCACTACAGAGAAGAATAAAAAACGCATTCTTCTATAGAGTTTCCAATTTAAACTATTTTAGGCGGCCATCCTATACACTCCTTTGCATCCAGAGAGGCATGCTTCTGAAAATACAGTTTGTAAGGATTGTGCTTTTTTGTACTGAGAGCCATTTACTTGGGATTCAGCCCATTGCAATCAATGGGGCTTTTTCTCTCTCCTGAATTAGCCATGAGTGCTACTCCTCTTTTCTATTTCTTCCAGGACTTTGTGAATAGGAGGGAATTACAACATTGATTTGGAACCACAATCCGTGGAGAAATAGTCTCTTAACTTTCCTACTTTGGAAAACTAAAGCGGACAGCGCCCTCTCTCGGTCATGCATGGCATTAAAATAGATTATTATTGTTTTAGGGAATTTGCTTGGGACAAGCAGAAACAAACAGGATCAAAGATCCACCAGGTCCTAAAGTTTACAGTGGACCTTGAAGCAAAAATAGCCAAAGTGTGGCCCTCTAAGCCAGTGACATCTGAAAATGTAAGAATGTTTACTTAATAATCAATGATGCATGGCTTTAAGGCTCTGGCCTATTCAAGCCTTTCTCATAACCCACTCTGCACCCAGGGCGTAAAACCCCCACCTATTTTTAATGTGCCTGTAGTAACAGACTAAGGTTAGATCTACACTACCCTATATCCCAGGGTCCTACCTCAGATTATCTGCTTTGAACTGGATTATATGAGTCTACACTGCCAGATAGTCTGGGATAAGCAAATCATCTGGGATCAGATCATGGGATATAGGGTAGGGTAGAACCAACCTACACTGCCATATAAAATCCAGATTATCTGTTTTGTACTGGGTTATATGGCAGTGTTGACTATTATAATCCAGTTCAAAGCAGATAATGTGGATTATGTATTGTCCAAGGCTTTCATGACTGGAATCACTGGATTTATTGTTGAAGGTTTTCATGGCTGGAATCACTGAGTTGTTTTAGGTTTTTTCGGGCTATATTGCCATGGTCTAGAGGCATTTTCTCCTGACGTTTCGCCTGCATCTATGACAAGCATCCTCAGAGGTAGTGAGGTCTGTTGGAACTAGGAAAAAGGGTTAATATATCTGTGGAATGACCAGGGTGAGACAAAGGACTCTTGTCTGCTGGAGCTAGGTGTGACTGTTTCAACTGACCACCTTGATTAGCATATAATGGCCTGATAGTGCCTAGAGCAAACTGAGTGGGGTGGATTCCTTATGGATTTTTGGGAGTCCATAAAGCCTAGGTGGAAGGGCTTCCGATTTACATAGCTGTTGGATTGTTGTAGGGTTTTTGAGCTATATGGTCATTCTCTCCTTACGTTTCACCTGCATCTATGGCAAGCATCCTCAGAGGTTGTGAGACCTTGAGGATGCTTGCCATAGATGCAGGCAAAACATCAGGAGAGAATGCTCCTAGAACATGGCCATATAGCCTGAAAACCTACAACAACCCAATGTGGATTATGTGTTTTGTTAATCGGGATTGTATGGCAATGTAGAAGGGGCCTTAGTTGCACAACAAGAACATGCATCTCCTTCTGGTCTGAATATCGTTATGATATTTCTACATGAGCCAGAGCATGTCTTTCCCAACCAAAAGCTTGCTAAATGTATGCTTTGAGATTATTCAGTTGATAGAAAACATATATGAAATAGGCCTTAGACCCCTTCTACACTGCCATATAAAATCCAGATGATCTGCTTTGAACTGTAGACTCATATAATCCAGTTCAAAGCAGATAATATGGATTATCTGATTTGATAATCTGGATTATATAGTAGTGTAGAAGGGGCCTGAGAGGGCTGTTGCTTTCCCTGGGGCCTGTTTCCACATGTGTGTTTCTGCTGTGTATTTATGGTGACCCTATTCATTTCATAGGGTATTTTTGTCATCTCTCATCCAAGTAGTAAACAGAATTTATTCTACTTAGCTTCCAAAGCCTGGTGGGATTGGATGCCTTTAGGGTATTTCTTACCTACTTCAAGCAGCAGGGAGAGGCGGGTAAGAATTATTATTATTATTATTATTATTATTTCTTAATTATTATTGTTGTTATTATTATTATTATTGGAGCCTCCCAGTGGCACAGCAAGTTAAACCACTGAGCTGCTGAACTTGCTGACCGATAGGTCAGCAATTCGAGTCTGGGGAGTGGGGTGAGATCCCACTGTTAGGCCCAGCTTCTGCCAGCCTAGCAGTTTGAAAAAATGCAACTCCAGAGGGAAGATAATGGCGCTCCATACAGTCATGCTGGCCATATGACCTTGGAGGTGGCTCTTTGACTTCGAAATGGAGGTGAGCACCACCACCCCAGAGTCAGACATGACTAGACTTAATGTCAAGAGGAATCCTTTACCATTATTATTATTATTATTATTAAGGCCCCTGCTTCCATGCAGAACAATCTCATGTATGTCGCATAGGCCTCTTCTACACTGTCGGAAAATTCAGGTTATCAAATCAGAAAATCCTCATAATTTGCTTTGAACTGGATTATCTCAGTCTACACTGCTATATAATCCAGATCAAAGCAGATAATCTGGATTTTATATGTTAGTATAGTAGGGGACACAGAGTTATTGGCATGGCCAGAACAATTCAGGACTTAAATGTCCACTGCTCTACCATTTATCAAGAACCACAAGCTGAGTATTACATGAGCAAAAGTGCATGAGTTTGTGGAAGCAGAATAAGGCTTTTGTTTCAGCCAGGATGTGTTTATCAGCAGCACAAGGGCATACTCAAAAGAAATATAGGTACTCTGAGGGCTGGGTATTTGATCAAAAGGGAGCCAGAGCCAAAGATCAAGCGATCTTGCCTTCTGTCCCAATATTTGTTTAAATATTTATAGTGAGTGGTGTTGAGAGAGAGAGAGAGCTTCTATTTCTGGCACTTGCCTAGTGACGTCTCTTGCACTGCAGTCTTAGAGGGTTTGACTGCTTAATGCCATTCACTTCAATAGGACGGAAGCATCCCTTGCTCGCTGCAGCAGTTAACAGAATAACATTGGAGTGCATGCCAAGTACCTGGTGATGACATAGCAGATATGGAAGCAAAACCAGAAGAGAAACCCATGGCATCTGCATGTGGTTATAATCTTAAGATGGGAGAGAACTGTTAACTTGGCTCTTTCAGGAACTGCAAACATTTCTGATATCCAAAGCCTATTGGAAAACCTCTCCTGCACATCCTTGCAGTATCCTGAAGGGTCAGCAACCCTCGAGATTAATTCAGTTAATTGTGTGCTTAGGTGTTTAGAGTGGCTTGAATGACTTCTTCTGAATGCGCACAGACTATGTTATCATCAGCATATTGGAGTGCTATAACATATATTGTTGTGACCTTGGTTTTGGCTTTCAGTCTGCTGAGGTTAAATAGCTTGCCATCTGACCAATAGATAATTTCCACTTTGGTGGGAAGCTTCCCATGAACAAGATGAAGTATCATAGCAATGAAGATGGAAAATAAAGTACTACTGAGTATCCCTTGCCCCAAATGCTTGGTATCACAAGTATTTTTGATTTCACCCCAGATTTTGGAATACCTATATTTGCATATATGTACATAATGAGATATTTTGGAGATGGGATATTTCCGTTTCAGTACTGTCTAGACTTAAATATAACTATCATGAGGGATGACTTGCCCTATAATAATAATAATAATAATAATAATAATAATAATAATAATAATATATTGTATACATATAATATTTATAATATTATAATGTAATGCAATATACTACTACTACTACTACTATGATATTATAATTATATATTTATACTAGCCGTCCCCTGCCACCTGTTGCTGTGGCCCAATCTGGTGATCTGGAAAATAAAGTAATGAGAAAGTGTTGGTTTCTAATATATGTAATTTATTTATGTTTGTGGGTAAACAGTATTTGATTACGTTTTCTTGCCCTGGTGAAGGGAGTTGGACCGGATTGTTTTAAGTGTTTTCTATTGGTCATAGGGGTTCTGTGTAAGAAGTTTGCCTCAATTCTATCATTGATGGGGTTCAGAATGCTCTTTGATTTTAGGTGAACTATAAATCCCAGTAACTACAACTTCCAAATGTCAAGGTCTATTTTCCCCAAACTCCATCTGTGTTCTTAGTTGGGCATATGGAATATTCATGCCAAGTTTGGTCCAGATCCATCATTGTTTGAGTCCACAGTGCTCTCTGGACTCAACTCCCAAACTCAAGGTCAATGCCCACCAAACCCTTATAGTGTTTTCTGTTGGTCATGTGTGCCATATTTGGTTCAATTCCATTGTTGGTGGAGTTCAGAATGCTCTTTGATTTTAGGTTAACTATAATTCCCAGCAACTACAATTCCCAAATGACAAACTCTATTTTTTGAGTGATGGTCACTCCTTGGGTTAGTAGGTGTCTTGTGGCCAAATTTGGCGGCAATTCATTGAGTTATGTTAATCCCACAAACGAACCTTACATTTTTATTTATATAGATTACATGTAATATTACTAATAATATTACAATATAATGGTATAGTACAATATAGTAATATTTAATACTGATATTGAACTATGCTAATAATATAATATATTGTATGTATATATATATATCTTGTAAGCTGCTCTGAGTCCCCTTCGGGGTGAGAAGGGCAGCATATAAATGTTGTAAATAAATAAAAATAAATAAATAAATAGGAATATTATTAAGGATAATGGAGATTAAACACGTGAATCACTTTGAAATATGGGGAAAATAATTTTTAAAATGTCTATGTTAAAATACTTTTTCCCCAGTTTACTTTCATCTAAGTTTTACATGAGGGGGCAACTGGACTGAAGCACAAACTAAATCCAATTGTTAGAGGATACCTATTGAATCAATCAGACTTATGCAAGTATTGATTTAACAAGACTCATTTATTCAGTGGGTTTGCCCCAGCTGGAACAAGCAATTGGGTTGAGTCCAGGACATGAGAGCCCATGTGATGCAGAGATCTGAGCACCACATCGTGACTCTAGAGACCTGGGTTTGACAGCTCTTCCTTTGGCTTCCCAGGAATTGTGTGTCTCAGAAGGAAAGCAGGAGAAGAGAAATCAAAGCAAAGTAGCTCAAATGGATTAATAGAAAGATATCATATAAATGTAATGAATGAATAAACAGAAAGAAATATGTCATGCCATGGCAAGCAGAAGAGATTTTTCTGCCTGCGGTAGAACAGCAAATGGCAACCTACACCACAGTTAAGATGCATAGCACCCAAGGCCGGTCCATTCATTTTGGTAAATAACTGAGGCAGAAAATCCCACAAACATTTCTCCCTAGGAATAGAAGTATGTTAAGCAACTAAACAATTTGTCGTCTTTTCAGAACAATTGCACACACAATTTAATGGTTTTAATGATTTTAACTTATAGTTATATGTTAGTGTTTAGTTTTTTTTATTTCTATATGTATATGGCATTCAATGTTTGCCATTAATATGTTAATATGTTTTGCCATTAACATGAGTCCCCCCTCCCCCCGGGGTGAGAAAGGCAGTATATAAATATAGTAAATAAATAAATAAATGGTCCATATCACAAAGGCTAGGCCCTTAACAGAGTTTCTGAGAATTTTAATACACAGGGTCAAAACTGCAGTCCTGATGCCATCTGTCTTTGAAAGTTTAGTGTGTATGTGGAGCAATAGTTGGAGGAAGAGAGATGCCCCCAAACCTTTGGACCTGCAAAGTGAGTTGTATCTGTACTTCATGAGATCCAACGGGGCACAAAGCTTGGAAAAGTTATTTTCAGGACAATCGAATTCTTCAACCAGCTTGGCTGCTTAAAGGATTCTAGGAGTCATTGATGGAAATAGCAACCTTCTACAAGCCTCCCATACTAGTTGTCTGTGATGTATATAATTCGGATTTCTTACTGTGTTGTATATGTGTGTGTTGCTTTGCAGTTTTCCTTAAACTGTTGTGGGAGGGGTTGCAGACTATGTGACCAGTTTGTGTGTGTGTGTGTGTGTGTGAGGAGCGACTTGAGAAACTGCAAGTCGCTTCTGTTTTGAAGTAGTTTTGATGCTGGTGAAAGATTAACATCTACCCAACACTTCAGAGACAGAGAATTTAAAGAGGTGTGAGATAATTGGCCGTCTACAAGGATGTTGCCCAGGGGATGCATGGATGTTTGATGTTTTATGATCCTTGTGGGAGGCTGCCCTCATATCCCCACATGGGGAGCTGTAGCTGACATAGGGAGCTCATCTGTGCCCTCCCTGGATTCGATCCTCCAACCTGTTGGTCTTCAGTCCTGTCATCACAAGGGTTTAATCCATAGTGCCACCATGTGATCACTTCTGGGGATATTTAGACCCGAGACTCCATTTTAGAAGTCAGTGTGTGTTTGCATCAGAATCAGTACAGTACAGTTTGGAAGTCTGTAGAAACTGAATGCTTTAGATAACAGAGGCTCTATTAGACTCTCAGACCAAAGAGATGCTTTAGACCAGTGGTTCTCAACCTGTGGGTCCCCAGTTTTGGCCTTTAACTTCCAGAAATCCTAACAACTGGTAAACTGGCTGGGATTTCTGGGAGTTGTAGGTCAAAACAGCTGGGGAACCACAGGTTGAGAACCATTGCTTTAAACTATGGACTGTTAAGATTCTAAGTAAAATGCCCTGTGTTATCCGCACAGAGAAACTATTTCAAATCCTGTTACTGGATTGATATGCAAAGTACCTGTATGCTGTATGCCCTATGAGGAGTGGTTTAAGGAGCTGGGTATGTTTAGCCTGAAGAAGAGAAGGCTGAGAGGCGATATGACAGCCATGTATAAATATGTGAGAGGAAGTCACAGGGAGGAGGGAGCAAGCTTGTTTTCTGCTTCCTTGGAGACTAGGACGTGGAACAATGGCTTCAAACTACAAGAGAGGAGATTCCATCTGAACACGAGGAAGAACTTCCTGACTGTGAGAGCCGTTCAGCAGTGGAACTCTCTGCCCCGGAGTGTGGTGGAGGCGCCTTCTTTGGAAGCTTTTAAACAGAGGCTGGATGGCCATCTGTCAGGGGTGATTTGAATGCAACATTCCTGCTTCTTGGCAGGGGGTTGGACTGGATGGCCCATGAGGTCTCTTCCAACTCTTTGATTCTATGATTCTATGATTCTATGATTCTATGAATACATGAAGTTTGTGAGTAAACAAACTATGTTACTTTTAATGATGTTTGCTTTGTTTTTGTCTCTTAAGAGCATGATTTAAAACAAGATGTTTTAAGGGAGAGTAGATGTGGCATAGTGGGTTAAATCCCTGAGCTGCTGAACTTGCTGATCAAAAGGTTGGTGGTTCGAATCCAGGGAGCAGAGTGAGCTCCCGCTGTTAGGCCCAGCTTCTGCCAATCTAGCAGTTTGAAAACTTGGAAGTGCGAGTAGATCATGGGAAGGTAACTGCACTCCATGCAGTCATGCTGGCCACATGACCTTGGAGGTGTCTACGGACATCGCTGGCTGTTCGGCTTAGAAATGGAGATGAGCACCAACCTCCAGAGTCAGACACGACTAGACTTAATGTCACGGGAAACCTTTACCTAGATTTCTTTTGGGAGGGGGGTAACTGAAAGAACACTTCTGAAACTCTGCTGTATATATTTTTGTGCATTGGCATATCTTTGTCCCTAACAGTTCAAAGAGATATCTAGGCTATCAGGTTAATAGCTGAGAAACCTTATCACCTCGCTTGGATGCTAGTGGAGATTTACCACTAATAAGAAGGTTGATTCAGGGGAGTTTTTAACTCTTCTCAGTTGGATTCCTGATTTTCCCTAATGGTAATAAATGACATTTTCCAAAAAAAATATTATGGAGATTTCCATTTCTCGCAAAAGGTTATGATCTCTAACAAGGTCATGCCTTTCCTGTGATCGGTGGCTTTCCAAAAGTCATGGCCTCAAAAAGTGATCATTTTCACAATTCTTTAAAAGTCTTCGCCATAAAAGTCGCTTTTCCAAGCCCTGGTAGGATTTCAGATTGCTGAAATGCTCTGGATCGAATGATTTCAGATTTTCCCATCTAGCAAGGAGCTGTCCAGCAGTGTAATCTTTCCCCCTCCTTCCTTTCCTCCTTTCCCCTTTTCAGAAGCCATCCATTGAATCACAGCTGTGAAGTAAACTCCTGCCTGCCAGGGTCATCCCGAAGATTTATGACACTCCCTGAAAGACTTGGGGTCTATAAAGCTATGAATGGATTACACTAATAACATTGATCATATATTTTTCAATTGAGATAACTTTTTTTAAGGACATGGTGAGTAATAGAACACACCAGAATGAGGGCTACTTACTCAGAATGCTGCAATAAATATTGCTGAGGTACCTTGTATTGCAGAGCTATGTGCATTAGATGGCTGGATCAGCGAAGGGGGCTAAGGAAAAGTCATATATCTATCCGTTTTAGGGCAGAAAAGTCTTGCTCATCATGATTGACAGGCATGAAACTCTGTAGCATTGTGTATGGCTTTATGATGTTTATATAATATGTATTAATTGAAGAATAAAGGCGAATGAAAAGAGATTTCACATCACAACTTCTCTTTTTCTTAATTCCTTGCTGACTGCATGTAGGGAGCAATTCAAAGTCAATTAATCATGAGAAGTAATTCAGTCCTAATAATCTATATAAATAAAAATGCAGTGTTTGTTTGTGGGATTAACATAACCCAAAAACCACTGGATGAATTGCCACCAAATTTGGCCACAAGACACCTACTAACCCAAGGAGTGACCATCACTCAAAAAATGGTTTTGTCATCTGGGAATTGTAGTTGCTGGGATTTATAGTTAACCTACAATCAAAGAGCATTCTGAGCTCCACCAACAATGGGATTGAACCAAACTTGGCACACAGAACTCCCATGACCAACAGAAAACACTAGAAGGTTTGGTGGGCATTGACCTTGAGTTTGGGAGTTGTAGTTCACCTACATCCAGAGAGCACTGTGGACTCAAACAATGATGGATCTGGACCAAACTTGGCACAAATATTCCATATGTCCAAATATGAATACAGATGGGAGTTTGGGGAAAATAGACCTTGACATTTGGGAATTGTAGTTACTGGGATTTATAGTTCACCTACAATCGAAGAGTATTCTGAACCACACCAATGAGAGAATTGAGGCAAACTTCCCACAGAGAACTCCCATGACCAACAGAAATGCTGCCTTAAAGCCATCCAGTCCAACTCCCTTCACCAGGGCAAGAAAACGTAATCAAAGCCCTCCTGACAAAGAGCCATCCAGCCATAGATATAGATAGATATATATTATTCACGCACGCACACACACACATGCACACACACACACACACACACACAGATATAGTATCATAGATTTGAAAGGGGCCCCTAAAGAAGGATAATGATATGTTGCATGTTCCAGAGTAGGCAAACCACATCAACAATGACAAAGAAACAACAAGAAATACCGTTTACACACAAGCATAAATAGATTATATATATATATTAGAAACCAACACTTTCTCATTAGTTTATTTTCCAGATCACCACATGGGGCCACAGCAACACATGGCAGGGGACAGCTAGTCACTCATAAAAACACTGAAAAACACAGCACTGAATATACACAAACACACATATATACACGTATACACAAATATATATATACACACATATACACATATACACACACACAAAACACATACAGACTGGGCCACAGAAACGTGTGGCAGGAGATGGCTAGTTCATATATATAAATAAAATGTAATGTTCATTTGTGGGATTAACATAACTCAAAAACCACCAGGTAAATTGACACCAAATTTGGACAAAATACACCTATCAGGCCAACAAGTGACCATCACTCATAAAAACACTGAAAATGCAGCAGAAGAGACTTAAAACACCAAAAAACAAAAATATGTTACAACACATGTGCAAAACCACATATATACACATATATACACATATACACAAACATATACATACACAAAACACATATACACAGATTGGGCCACAGCAACGTGTGGCAGGGGACAGCTAATAAAATTATAAAATCATAAGAGTTGGAAGAGACTACAAGTGCCATCCAGTTCAACCATGCTGGAAAACACATTTAAAGCACCCCCAACAGATGGCCATCCAGCCTCTGCTTGGAACCCCCCCCCCCCCCCCCCCCCAGCATTGATGAGAAGTTAGTTAGAACACGTGCAATGTATTATGTTCCATGTAAACAAATAACCTCTTTTAATAGTGTCAATGGTGTCCCATTCTACTGTTTTATCACATGTTACACTCCAGGCCTTGAAATACCTATGACCACCAAACCACACAAGAGTCTAGGAATGTAAGCAAACAGTTTATTGTAAAACACATCAAAAAGCATATCAAAAAGCAGGTATAAGACAAGAAGATATGTAATCCAAAAAGGTTTAGCAACAGATGATAAGCAACCAATAATCAAAATGTCCTATAAAGTTCCAGTGGTGACAGGAACAGCCAGAATTCACGGGTACAGCTTAAATCTACAAACAAGGAGGTATAACTAGTAAAACTTGAACAAGAGTACATGAACAGGAAAACTTCCAGGATATTAAAATCCAAAACCAAGGCTTGACATGAACCAATAACAAGAGAAATCAGGCTTAGCTCCTAATGCAATGTTACCTGAATTGCCCTAAAGGAAAACAACTTGTTGTTTAATAGATACCCATGAAAGCATTACGTCTACTGTGAATTTTCTCCCCAACTTACCCACATAATATTGCAGACCGGCGTAATCTATTTTTGACTCTGATTTGTAAACAAAGTCTTTTTTTGACCTCCGTAGCTACGGGTGGCTTTCCTGGGAACCCTCCATATCACTCAACTCTTCACTCAATTCCTTCTCTGCTGTTGTTACTTCTGACTCCTCAGACTAGACTTGAGGAGTCTAGCCCTGCACTTTCTGAGCCAGTTTTTTCATAGAGAGAAACATCATTTCTCAGACATGAATTTCCCAGATTTGTGAGCCCATCACTTTGTGCCCCAGGAAATCCCACAATCCACTCAAAATCATCAATTAAACCATCAGCCTCTGGCTGATCTACAACATCAGGATTAATTTCCCGTGAATAATACTTTACTCTACAAATGATCCAGAAAATGACTTTTGTTTAGAAAACTGCACTGTCAGGTCACAAATCTGAGATAAACACGACAGGAAGGCAACAAATTAGTAATGTGTATATGAATCTGAATTATAAAACTTTTTTTTAAAGCTTTTATGTAAGGCTCAATTAAGAGACATATTCATCTATACACCTATGATGTTTTCTGTATTTAGAGAATACTCATGATCCTATTCAATCATCAATCATTAGGCTAATTATCTCATATTTGCATTTACAAATGGCATTTCTTACCTAATTAGCATTTATTAAAATGGTATTGGATTGGATTTTGGATTTAATTGGATTGATACAATCATTTTATTACAATTTCAATCCAGAATTAATGAGCTAATGTTCACATGGATCAATTGTGTAAATGTGATGTTTGGGGGAGCTTCTTCTTAAGATTGGAAGTGCCTGCTTGGTTTGGTGGTATGGTGGAGGGATCTCTGTAATAACCTCACTCTGTCTGAAAACTATCTCTATGAGCTAAGTAATAAGCTTGAAGAACAATAGTTACCCAAATAAGAAAAGTTGCTTGAGTTACCTTTGCGATAAACTAAAAACATTACTGGAGTAAATATCATTTTTCAAGTACATTAGATTCACTGATTGAATTAGGTCAACACTCATATAATTCAATGGTGCTCCTTTTCTTGATATCATCAATTAGATTTAATCTTTGTAGTTTGGGGAAAGAAAGACCAAAGGGGGGTAGAAGTGCCCACCCATTTCCCCCCCTCCTTCCATCTCAGGTTTCCAGAGAATACAAGAAACAGAAGAAAGAGTTGGGCCAGATTACCTAATGCAATGGCTTGAACTACTCCTCAACACTTTTAATAGAAGAGGACCATAAGCCATTCCAAGGAAAATATCAATTTAGGTTTTACTTATTTAGACTGAAATTTGAATTATTTGTTTGTTTCTATATAGACACATATTTATACACAACTGCACATTGTTTTATTTCATTGCTAATCTACACACAATAAAAATGAGTAAATACATTCATACATTTATGCAATTGTTTGACTGTTTCTTTTCATTTAGGAATTTGTAATGTCATATGGCACAGCAGTGCCCTCAGCTGGCTAACAAAAATATGTATATTTTACAGAATACAGAATTTTAAATCAAATAATTTTAGGATGATATTTTTGTTGTTGCTATTGTTAGTAACAGACAGTAAAGGAGGAAAATACAAACCACATTAAAATATAATCTTGAAGATGGTTTGTGCCTTCTAGTTGACTCCAAGTTGTGGTGACCTTATAGGGTTTTATTGGCAAGTTTTATTCATGGAGGCTGAGAGAGTGTGACTTGCCCAAGGTCACCCAATGTGTTTCTATAGCTGAGTAGGGATTCAGAACCTGCTCTCCTAGGATCTTAGACCCTTACTACACAGTTGTATAAAATCCAGATTATCTGCTTTGAACTGGATTATCTGGCAGTGTAGACTCAGATAATCCAGTTCAAAGCAGATAATATGGATTATCTGATGATATTTTGGATTATATGGCAGTGTAGAAGGGCCCTTAGTCTATCACTCAAATCACCACATCACACTGACTCTTAAAGTCATAAATCCAACTGCTACTTTCAAATAGAGAATGGATTTACTGTTCAGCAATTGATTCACAAGTTTACATGAGTTTGAACTAAACAATCGGATTTAGATCAAAATGTTAATATTATAAGTCCAAAAGAACATAATGATTTCAGTGCAATATGACTAAGCTGAAATAGCAGTGAATAAATTGATGTCCCTCCTCAATTCCTACTTGAGGTAAGGAGAAATTGTTTATCAAACATCTCCAGAGAAGCATTTCACTAAGAGACCCTGAAATCTTTCCCCATTAACTTAACTTCAGAGAATGAAGCTTCTGCAAGAATCAAATAATGCATAGAGCCGTCTCTTATGGGAGTAGATAATTGCACATTATACTTAGATATTTCCTTAGCTGAGGTTGAACAGAAACATGAATCACAGATAATTAACTACTGATTCTGGAAGCTAATAATAGTTGAGGCATCAAACTGATTCATTCATTGGCCAGGATCCAAGAGCACAGACAGAAGCAGCTATGTCAGTAGGACCCAAAACAGGCAACTCTCCTACCATATAGAGCCTCATATACCCTCAGTAATTATTTTAGATGTATGCTTCTTACAGAAATTCTCCAGAAATGACAGCATTCTTAGTCTTACTGAAAAGCCTACTGACCTATCCTTGTTTCTACACATTTTTGATGCAAGTTCTGTTTTGGCTTAAAAAGCTTTATACAGCTACCTGATTGTCTATATTCAGCACTGGGGAACAGAGATGGCACTGGTCGCCTTCGTGGATTATCTCCAAAGAGAGCTAGACAGGGGGAGTGTGTCCAGGTTGGTTCTCCTGGACATCTCAGTGGCTTTCAATACCATTGACCATGGTATCCTTCGGGGCAGGCTTTCTGGAATGGGACTTGGGGGCACTGTATTACAATGGCTCCGGTCCTTCCTGGAGGGTGAACTCAGATGGTGGTGCTGAGGGACTCCTGTTTGACTCCCTGGCCAGTGGCCTGTGTGGTTCCTCAGGATTCAATTCTGTCCCCCATACTGTTTAACATTTACATGAATCTGCTGGGAGAGATCATCCGGAATTCGGTGTCAAATTAATGCCAATGACACCCAACTCCATTGCTCCTTTCTACCTAATATCAAAGATGCCATCCTGGTCCTAAACTGGTGTCTGTCATCAGTAATGGACTGGATGAGGGCAAACAAGTTGAAATTAAATCCAGACAAGACAGAGGTACTCCTGGTCAATTGTAAGGCAGTAGAATCAAATCATAGAATCAATTCATAGAATCAAAGAGTTGGAAGAGACCTCATGGGCCATCCAGTCCAACCCCCTGCCAAGAAGCAGGAATATTGCATTCAAATCACCCCTGACAGATGGCCATCCAGCCTCTGTTTAAAAGCTTCCAAAAAAGGAGCCTCCACCACACTCCGGGGCAGACAGTTCCACTGCTGAACAGCTCTCACAGTCAGGAAGTTCTTCCTCATGTTCAGATGGAATCTCCTTTCTTGTAGTTTGAAGCCATTGTTCCTCGTCCTAGTCTCCATGGAAGCAGAAAACAAGCTTGCTCCCTCCTCCCTGTGGTTTCCTCTCACATATTTATACATGGCTATCATTTCTCCTCTCAGCCTTCTCTTCTTCAGGCTAAACATGCCCAGCTCCTTAAGCCACTCCTCATAGGCTTGTTCTCCAGACGCTTGATCATTTTAGTCACCCTCCTCTGGACACATTCCAGCTAGTCAATATCTCTCTTGAATTGTGATGCCCAGAATTGGACACAATATTCCAGGTGTGGTCTAACCAAAGTGTAATAGAGGGGTAGCATTACTTCCCAAGATCTAGGCACTATGCTCCTATTGATGCAGGCTAAAATCCCATTGGCTTTTTTTGTATAGGGTTACAGCCTGTGTTGGATGGGGCTACACTCCCCCTAGAAATGCAGGTTAGCAGACTGGAGGTGATCCTAGATTCATTGTTGACTCTGGAACCCCAGGTGTTGGTGTTGGCCAGGAGCACCTTTGCACAGTTAAAACCTATGTGCCAGCTGTGTCCATATCTTGGTAGTCCACGCCTTTGTTACATCCCATTTGTACTACTGCAACACTCTCTATGTGGGGCTGCCTTTGGTGACAGTTCAGTTAGTACAAAGATCACCGGCCAGGTTACTAACAGGAACGCCGCTCAGGGAGTGAATCGTTCCCATGTTGTGGCAACTCTACTGACTGCCAATCTGCTTTGGGGCTAGATACAAAGTGCTGGTTATTACCTTTAAAATCCTAAATGGCTCAGGCCCAGACTATATGACAAATCTCTTCCTATACACCAACTCAAACACTGCAACCAGCAGAGGAGGCCCTACTCTTGGTCCCACCCCATCTCAAACGTGTCTGGTGGTAACAAGAGAGAGAGCCTTCTTTGTGATCTGAATTTTCTCCCTAACGAAATAAAATGCTCTCCTCCCTCCTCTCCTTCAAAAAACAATTAAAAACAACAATACACAACAATGACTGATCACTTAATTTTTTTTATTTGCTCTTACAATGAGAACTAGAGACTCAACATGGAAGGCCATGGAAGGCTTGGGATTCTAAAGTAGTCACCTGGTTTTGTGCTAGTCAGATAACCGTTAGAGGGTTCATTACTTTCAATGGCTCTCTTCAGTCTGTTTTAATCTTGGATCATATTTGGTACTTTCATTAGATGTTTTATTCACTTTCTAGTGAGGTATCTTGGGTCCCATTTTTAAAAGAAAAGTAGGATTTTAATACAAACAAATAAATATTATATATTAATACGGGAACAGAGATATACTTCTGGAGCTGTGAATTGGATGGGGGATATATATATATATATATATATATATATATATATATATATGAGAGAGAGATAATGCTTAGGTTGCGAAATGCCAGGTACTTTTCATACGGTACTGAACTTTCTTACACTCCATTGAAATCAATTAGAACTAGAACATTCAACTTTTCAAGCCTTGCCCTTTAAGTCCCCTCCTATTGGAAGACGGTGCAGCAGCATTTTACAGGAATGGCTGGAGTGTTAAAAATAAGAATTGGTGTAATCCATAGTCTGAATCTGTATAGGCAAGACCCAGACAAATATAGATGATTCACATGTAAAGCAATAAGAAGAAAACAGAAGCAATATGTGTGTGTACAGCAGCTAAATTATCTACAGTTTTAAGAGTTCCTAAATAACCATTGATTTCAATGTGGCTATGGTCCATTGAGCTAAAAATCAGTTTCTTAAAAAGGCTCTCATATCTGATTTATATCACAGACCTTAGCAATGCCAAAGCCACAGTTACATTAAAGGAAAACCCTGGATAAATGGAAACACTGGAACCAAGAATTGTAGGGGAAGGGATGGGGAGAAAAAATGATGATACAAATGCTGCACATTTTCCACAGTACAATGTCAGGCATTACAAACCCAAAACAAGCAGCATCTACTACCAACATTCACTTATTGTTACTAGACTTGTGCACAGATCTGTGGTATCTTTGGTATCTTGACAAAATAGAGGTCCTCCAGGTTGATCATAAGCCAGATTGGGATATAGGGTGGCAACCTGTGCTTAATGGGGTTGCACTCCCCCTGAAGTCACAGGTCCGCAGCTTGGGTGTCCTCCTGGACTAATCGCTGACGCTTGAAGAGCAGGTGTGGGTGGCAGCTGGGAAGGCCTTTGCACAACTGAAGCTTGTGCGCCAGCTGCGACCATACCTTGTGAAGTTGGATCTGGCCATGGTGGTCCATGCCTTAGTTACCTCCAGATTGGGTTATTGCAATGCGCTCTACGTGGGGTTACCCTTGAAGACGGTCCAGAAATTTCAATTGGTCCAACGGGTGGCAGCCAGACTACTAACTGGAGCAAATTAGAGGGAGTGGTCAACTCCCCTGTTTAAGGAGCTCCATTTGCTCTCGTTTATTTTCCGGTCCCACTTCAAGGTGCAAGTTCTTGCCTACAAAGCCCTAAATGGTTTGAGACCCGCCTACCTGCATGACCGCATTTCCATTTACGAACCCACACAATCTCTTCGATCGTCCAGAGAGGCCCTTCTCTCACTCCCGCCCTCTTCACAGGTGTGACTTGTGGGGATGAGGGAGAGGGCCTTTTCTGTGGTGGCCCCTTGACTCTGGAACTTGCTTCCCAAAGATGTTAGGCAAGCCTCATCATTGGCAGTCTTTAGGAGGCGCTTAAAAACTTGGTTGTTCCAGTGTGCCTTCCCTGAATGAAAAACTAATAACTCCCTGATTTGACCAATTATCTGCAATATGTCTTCTGAAGCACTATATTCTAGCTGTTGGGGCAATCACACCCTGCCCTCTGAAACCCCTGTTCAGACTCAGTTCACTGCTGTCACACCCAGTGTTTTTTTTTTAATTTATTAGAATTGGCCCTGCCCACAGTGTTGGATCCTTGTGTTTTTAAATCTGTGTTTTATTGCTAATATGTTATAGGGAAGGCTGAGCGAAAGAAGATAGATGCTTTTGAAATGTGGTGTTGGAAGAAAGTTCTGAGAGTGCCTTGGACTGCAAGATTCAACCAGTCCATACTTCAGGAAATAAAGCCCAACTGCTCATTGGAGGACAGTAGAGGCAAAGATGAAGTACTTTGGCCACATCATGAGAAGAAAGGAAAGCTTAGAGTAGACAATTATTCTGGGGAAAATGGAAGGAAAAGGAAGAGGTGCTGACCAAAGGCAAGATGGATTGATGGGATCCTTGAAGTGACTGGATTGACCTTGAAGGAGCTGGGGTGGTGATGGTCGACAAGGAGCTCTAGTGTGGACTGGTCCATGAGGTCACAAAGAGTGGAAATGACTGAACAAATGAACAACAACAACATGTTATTTATAATGGTTTTGTATTGTATTTTATTTTTTGTTTTATTTTATTGCTGTGTTGGTTATATTGATGTATTGTATTGTCGGGCTTGACCTCATGTAAGCTGCCCTGAGTCCCCTTGGGGAGATGGTGGTGGGGTATAAATAAAATTATTATTATTATTATTATTATTATTATTATTATTATTATTATCTTTGGGAGCACATAATGGTAAGGGCCCTCCCAGTACAAAAACCTGCCCAACACAAAAGCAAGCGGGAGCCGATCTTGGCTCCTCCTCTGCTTTTTGGCATCACAGTTTAATCTTTTTTATTAATCACAGCAAACAAAAATGAAACCCTAATTCCCTGAAAACTACTACTAGTTACCTCTCCTCTATTGTGGAGAGTTGAAATAGCAGTAAGGAAGCATTAAACCCAAAGGAGAAAGGAGATTGAAGAGGACCAGGAAAAAAATGTTTTTTTAAATGGAAGACCAGGGTGGATAGTTCCAGGAGGTCATCACTCTTCCTTACCTGGAATTAGGGAAGCCTCATTTAAATGCCTTGGAAAGAATGTGTGGTGCAGGTCTGGGAGAAAAAGTGTGCACACCTGCCTGCAGAGCCTCTCCTCTAGAATAGAAACAGCTTAAATGCCTAACATTATGGGAAGGGGAGTCTGGGAAGCCCTCCCCCCAATAATGGGCTAGATAGAAAACGAATATTTTGGCACCCCAGAGTGAAAACAGATATCTGCTCTCCCGAATTCAGGAGGCTCCTGAAAAAGGGATCAGGGCCCCTCACCGAAATCCTGGACACCGATACTGATCACCGTTTACCCAAAATTCACAAGACTAATTATTACTAGATAAGTCTTGATTAAATGAAGTCAGGAAGTTGTTGTGAAGGTCTGCCTTATGCACTAAGCATTAGCACTAGGGCTGGGCAATTCGTTTCGTTAATTCGTAATTCGTAAAAAAATTCGTTATTTTTTGAATTACGAAACGATAACAAAACATTTTTTTTAACCTGGAAAAGTTTTTAAATATCGAAACGGCAGGCGCCAAAAAATTTTGTATTTCCGTCCATTTCGGAAATACTTAAGATGGCCGCCTGCCGATGCTTGCTGAGAGGGCGAGCTTACTTTTCCTTGGAAGGGAGAGGGGCTCGCGAGCGGCTCGCGAGAGGGGCTCGCGAGCGGCTCGAGAGAGGGGCGAGCGAGCGGCTCGAGAGAGGGGCGAGCGAGCGGCTCGCGAGAGGGGCGAGCGAGCGGCTCGAGAGAGGGGCTCGCGAGCGGCTCGAGAGAGGGGCTCGCGAGCGGCTCGCGAGAGGGGCGAGCGAGCGGCGAGCGAGAGGGCCTGCCAGAGTGAGTGCCTGCCTTCCCTCCTTAATAATAATTTAATTCTACTAACTTAATAATTAAATTAAAAAAAATATTTAAAAAATATTGAAAAAAAAAGGGCGCCATCTTTACAAAATGTTTTGTAAATATTTACGAAATTTCGTAAATACCAAACTTTTTTTTGGGAAAATTTTGTAATTAATTTAAATATCGAAACAAAAAAAAACCCCAATTACAAATCGATTTTAGAAACAAATTTTTGCATTGTTACCCAGGCCTAATTAGCACTACTTTAGCACCATGGACAGCAGCCAGTTCACATCTAGGAGAGCATATCCTTAACTAGGATGGAAATGGCAACTTCTTCCCTGCACATGTCATACATTAGTTCAGTGTTTAAGACCATTGGCTACAAATGATTTTTTTTTCTTTCCTGGAAGATTCCAGGGACTGGCAGACGATGGTCCATGGATCACTAGTATAGGTAGGATTGATCTAGGAATCATTTCTTTCTCTCTTTTTTTGAAGAAAGCATCCTAGATCAGGCCAGTGCTACCTGGGCCCATTCAGGTGTTTTGGACCCCATCTCCCAGAAACCCTAGCCAACTTGTCCAATGGTTAGAATTATGGAAGCTGAAGTCCAAAACACCAGGAGGGCCACAAGTTGCGCAGACCTGTCCTAGATACATCAAAGGCAACAAGCGACATAAAGAACTTCAAATGTTACTTTTAAATGTAATTTGTTACATGCACAGTTCTAAGAACTTCTGTAAACACACTTGTTCAATCTCATAGTTATCTTAGAATTAATTATTTAATTTCCCATTACTCAGAAATAGCTTATTTGTTGGCTTTAGTTACTCTTAAAAGACATCTGAGGGCCCTTCCAGACAGGCCCTATATTCCAGGATCTCATCCCAGGTTTTCTGTTTATTCCAGATTATCTGGCAGTGGGGACTCATATAATCCAATTCAATGCAGAAAACCTGGGACCAGATCCTGGAATATAGGACCTGTCTGGGAGGGCCCTGAATATAGCAGTGTGAGGCAAGGCATAAGCCAACACTTGGAATATGTAGTATTTCTTCAGGACAATATCATGATGTTCCACCATATCACTATATAAAAACAAAAATATATAATTGTATTGTAACATAGAAGTAGAATTTTTATGAAACTAGTTGCTCTAACAAAGACCTCCAAGAAAAAGCCAAAAGCAATACATAATAAAGATCCTCTGTTTACACAATGTATTGCAAACATCCCTTGCAGAGTAGAAAGAAATAGAGAAAAAAATCACTTGAGATTTTTTAAAGGAATACACAACTATCAATAAAAGTCCAAATATTCTGAGCTGCAGGATCAGGTCTACTATTTGTTCTTACCTGTATGAAGTATTAAATTGTTTATGTCACTTGAGGTCAAAAACAAAGAATTAAAAATACTGTATTCACTCGATTCTAATTCTCACCTTTTTGGACTAAATTGCCTTCCCAAAATTAGGGTGCACATTAGATTCATGTAATATGTTAAATATTTTGGGGGGTTTCCAGGTTTTGAAAACTGAGATGCGCATTAGATTTGATGGCACTTTAGACTCGAGCAAATACAATATGTCAAAATTATAAATCTCCATAGAGATATAAATACAAATTGCAGATCTAGGGATAAATGTTAAGAGTACAGGCTTAAAAAAGATGTTGTGGTTGGTTGTGACTTCAGAAATGCTTCCCCAAAGTTCAAAATAATTATTGCTCTGCTTGACTCCATATCAGACAATTTGATCTGATGGCATGGAAATTATGTTTCTACTTTAAAATGTTGCCTCGTGTCCCTATTAGTCTTGCTTCACTCTTCCTGAAGCATATCAAAACAGATACAGCATATGAAATACCGAGGAAATGGAAAATACATTGGCAATATTAATTGTTTCATAAATACTGTCAGGTAAGATATGCTTTTTTATTTCCTTTTAAAACCTTATTATTGAAAAACCAATAATGTGCCATTTGCTCATACTTTTCTAGGCACTCAGACCAGATATACTGCCAAAAGTAAAGCTAATAAAAAGCCAGCAGATTCTTTTCATGTCATTTTCAGACTTGTTTTCAAAAAGAACACCATCACTTACCTTGGAAATGTTTGTTTTAAAAAAACACTCAATAGTCGAATACCAAAAAATTGCAAAACACTCTGCTACAATGAAAAGAATTGGGAATACTGGGAAAGTGTCATTTTAATGTGTTTTTATATGTCACATTTGCTTTGTATCCAATTAATAATAAGTCATTCAAGAAGGTACATATTTTTTTCTGTCAGGAGCGACTTGAGAAACTGCAAGTCACTTCTGGTGTGAGAGAATTGGCCATCTGCAGGGATGTTGCCAAGGATGTTTCTTACTCCAGGGGTGAGAAAAGTGGTAAATAGATACTGTAAAAATAAATAAATAAATAAATAAATAAATAAATAAATAAATAAATGTTTTACCATCCTGTGGGAGGCTTCTCTCATGTCCCCACATGAGAAACTGGAGCTGACAGATGGGAGCTCGGATTCTGACCTTAGGTACAACTGATATTATTGAATATTGGTGGCCACTCAGATAGATTTAGAGATCAAGTTTATGGCAGAAGGAATTATATACCTGTATAGCTAACATGCTGGGAGGCTGCACAGATGGGTCACTTAGATCTCCAGTTAAGGAATTGTAAAGGCAAATGTGTCTGAATATATTTGAAGTCAGGCATCTGTTGTGGTAGACATTACATTTACTCAATGGAATATGTATTTGTTCCTATAGAATGAGGTATCCCTGTGGTTTCAGAAAAGGTAAGGGGAAAATGTGGCCATAGCAGTTGTGGAACTGCTCGTTCCACAATCCTTCAAGTTTGGAAGAAACTAGTTGCAAATAATAAATTATTTGCAGTTCCCAGAAATCATGGTATAATTAAGTTTCATTATGACTTTAATGTAGGAAGAGATCATTTCACTCCTTTTGAATTGCAACAGTAAATATTTGTTACTTGTACAGGGATGTGGCTTCACAGTGGTAGAAGAGGAACTTCACGTGGTCCAAGTGGTGGCTTGGGCTGCTCTTCATGTTGTGTTGTAGATGGTGATACATGATAGATGATAGATAGATAGATAGATAGATAGATAGATAGACAGACAGACAGACAGACAGATTGGAAGGATGAGTATCGTACAGGTGGATTTTCTTAGTGGTGGTATTTTCTGTACCACTACTAAGCAAAGAAAGAGAAAGAAGGAAAACAAAAGGGAGACAACAAGGTACCCCTCTTTTCTCACTTTCTCTTCTTTCTCTTTGTTCCCTTCCCTTATACCTTTCCCTCTTTTTTTCTCTTCCTTCCTTCCCTGCTTTTTCTCCCCTTCCTCCTTTCCCTCTTTCTTTCTTTCTTTCTTTCTTTCTTTCTTTCTTTTCCTTTCTTTTTTCTCTTCCCCTCCTCTTATCCTTTCCTCTCGTGCATCACGAAGGGTCACTTCACCTAGCAAAAACCAATTCTCCACCTAACAATAGTCAATCCAGTGATTTTATCTCAAAACAGCCATTGTGATACAAACATACAATCATGCATACATATGACTTAGATTATAGAGAGAGAGAAAGAGAGAGAGAGAGAAATTTGTTTCATTTCTGTGCCGCCTTTCTCACAGCTGTCTCAAGCTAATCCTGTGACAGTGGACCCAGTGGTCACTACTGAATCGGTGGAAACTTGAAATAGAGCCTTCTTGTTGGCTGCATCTTGATTGCGGAATTCACTCCTAAGACAATTGCTTCTACATCACTGTTGTCCTTTAGGTAAGAAGTTAAGAAGTTTTCACTCCAATTTGCTTCTAATACATTAATACAGCATTTCTCAACCTGGGGGTCAGGGCCTCTGGGAGGGGGCCATGAGGGGCATGTTAGAGGTGTTGCCAAAAACCATCAGAAAACACAGTATTTTCTGTTGGTCATGGGGGGTCTGTGTGGGAAGCTTGGCCCAGTTCTATCATTGGTTGGGTTTAAAATGCTCTTTGATTGTAGGTGAACTATAAATCCCAGCAACTACAACTCCCAAATATCAAGGTCTAATTTCCCCAAACTCCACCAGTGTTTACATTTGGGCAAATTGAGTATCCATGCCAAGTTTGGTCCAGATCCATCATTGCTTGAGTCCACAGTGCTCTCTGGATATAGGTGAACTACAGCTCCAAAACTCAAAGTCAGTGCCCACCAGACCCTTCCAGTATTTTCTGTTGGTTGCAGGAGTCCTATATGCCAAGTCTGGTTCAATTCCATCACTGGTGGGGTTCAGAATGCTCTTTGATTGTAGGTGAACTATACATTCCAGCAACTACAACTCCCAAATGACAAAATCATTTCTTTTGAGTGATGGTCACTCCTTGGGTTAGGAGGCTTAAGGGGATTCACCCCCCCCCCCCCAATTCTGCGAGTTCTGTATGTCAAGTTTGGTTCAATTCCATTGTAGGTGGAGTTCAGAGTGCTCTTCGGTTGTAGGTGAACTATAAATGACAGCAACTACAACTCCCAAATTACAAAATCAATTACCCCCAACCCCACCAGTATTCAAATTTGGGTGCATCGGGTAGTTGTGCCCAATTTGGTCTAGTGAATGAAAACACATCCTGCATATCAGATATTTACATTATGATTTATAACAGTAGCAAAATTACTGTTATGAAGTAGTAACAAAAATAATTTTATGGTTGGGAGTCACCACAACATGAGGAACTGTATTAAGGGGTCACAGCAATAGGAAGGTTGAAAAACACCGCACAAATACATTTCTATTTTATTAGTATCCTAAACCCTATAGGCTTGATTATAGAGCTGAAAGAGCCTTCTTTGTCTTTTAATGAGGCACCAGTTCTCTTTGGCAGCCAAATAGCAACTCCCTGGATGCCATGTTATAGAGCCATGGTAGTTAAAGTGGTTCCAAACTTCATTAATTATAGTATGGATGAACCCAAATATTCTAGTCTTAGATATGTTAACAAACAGAATAGACTCAATGGAACTTTGTTGAATTTAACTAAAGATGTTTGGGATCATGCTTAACTTTGCACAAACGTGTGCTATAGGTATTTGCCTTTTTCCGTGTCCATCTTCTTTGATACAGAAAGCCTTTTCTGCGTGCAGTATGTGTTTGCCCTTTATCATCAGGCAGAGGCCACCATTTTAAATGTGCTCCATTACATCTTCTATGGCAGCAGATTGTTATGTCACTGGCCATGATTACCAGTCAGTGTGTGTCAAAGGCTTATGAGACCGTATGTGTCACAATTATACCTCCATTCAGCCGCATGCACATAAGCGTAGATGGGCTATGGACAGAGATATTGCTTATGCAAATAGAATTATTCTCGCTAATGATCAACATCATGAAGAAGGATATTGCAGTGAAGCTAAGCTTCATTTTTAAAATGTTGCCTAAGTACTAGAGATCTTCCCAATGCTCATTTTCCCCTTTAAACTCTGTCATTTGTACAGCCTATTAACCTTTAACTTTATGACTCTCTGAACATGAAATACTGGAAGCATTTAAGCCTGAGAATACTGGAGCCATGCCTTCTTACTTGGCAAAGGAGATGAAGCACGTTCTTTTAAATCAGTCATTTTTAAATCTCTCCCTCTCTCTTTCTAAAATGCACACACATCATCCATGAGATTATTTTTTTCAAACTTCCACGCAGGTGCTATTTATAATAAACGTTGCACCAATTAAAGCCTTTCTCTGGTATATTTAAGTAGATAATCTCCATTTACATTATAATTAAGGGTTCCCCGCTGTTCTCCTGGAGTCTTATAAATATTAAATACAGTACAACCTTACTTATCTGAATTGCCTGGGGGATGTTAGAAAAACAATAAACAGAAGTTTGAGTAAACAAGAATTCTACTCATGCATGGAGACACTGACCTTGAATTATATTTAAGGATCCACAATGATTTTTTTTTTTTTTTGGAGAAAAGACCACTGAGAATTGGGATTACTAGAGTTATAATACTGCAGTGTTTCTTTTACTGGCAGTATTAATTAGATAGAAGGATGCAGTTTGATATTAATGGAGTTTTCCAAAGAAGAAAGAAAGTATAACTTCACCAGTTCCATGGGAGAGGCCAAAAGATACTTTGACTCTTTTTAAAAAAGTTTCTAGATAGGTATACACGAGTGTGCTTTTGGTCTGGGTAAGTTTGGCATCGAGTGCCACACCACTAGAGATACATTCCATCTTCCTCACATTCATCAGCATGTCCTAACACTTACTGTCTGAACAATGGATCCAAGATGTTGGAAGCTGTATTCTAGGACTAACATTTTCAACATCTAATGCATACCATCAAGAATCAAGATGAAGTAACTGGTTCTGACTACCATTTAGGCCTGCTTGCAGGGATTTCAATGTGAGTTTGTTAGCATAAAATAGATGAGCAAGAATAAATCAAGCTTGAACTATCCCTAGAAATAAAGACTAGACTGAAGCTATCAAACTTTGGACAGGCTATGAGAAAATATAACTCATTAGAAAAGCTGATAATGCTTGATAAAGAAGAAGGCAGCAGAACTGTGTAGAAAATAAATTTCTCCCCTTTTCCCATTTCTTTGGGAGCATGAAACAGGAAGCCCCCGCACTGCACAAAAATGAGCTGGACATGAAAACAAGCTGGAGCTGATCCTGGCTCCAAGCCTGCTTTTGTCTGCAGCCAAGTGCCTCCCAGAACTTGTCTCCTTGCCTTGGGAAGAGAGTGTGAGGCATGCAGGAACCCCTGTGTTTGTCAGTGCCTGCAGCCAAGTACCTTTTACTGTAGAGTAAGAGGCGCTCAGCTGTAGGCACTGGAAGGGCATGGGTACTCTGGGCCTGTGTGCAGCACACACAGGCATGTAGCTGGGGGGCGGGGGGGGGGGGCTTGAGGGGCTTCAGCCCTCCCCCAAATTCTCATGGTAGTCCATGAGAAGGCCTTACTGGTATATTATTTAAACTGTTATGTTTATTCATATCATGATCTGATCACCATGCTCAATATATCCCATATGCATGGGGATATTGGGGTAACAATACAAAAGGTTTGCTAGGGTAGACCTCCTTTCACTCAGACTCAGCTCCCCCCCCCCGAATCAAACTCAGCCCCCCCCCCCCCCGAATCAAAATCCTGGCTACGGGCCTGCGCACACACACACTTTCTTTCCAAGGAGAATTTATGGGTGGCATGCAAGTGCACCCGCACCTGCCAGTGCCTGCAGCCAAGTGCCTCTTACTCTAGAGAAAGAGGCACTCAGCTACAGGCACTGGCAGGCACGTGTGCTTTCTGGGCTTGCATGCTACGCCACACGCACACTCTCCTTGGAAAGAAAGTGCATGTGTGGTGTGGCCTGCAGGCTTGGAGAGCAAACGCATCTGTAGCCAAGCGCCTCTTACTCTATAGTAGGAGGCATTCAGCCAGGCACTGGCAGGTGCATATGCTTTCTGGGCCTGCCCTGCATGACACGACACACAAACACTCTCCTTGGAAAGAGAGTGCATGTGTGGCGTGATATGCAGGGCAGGCCTGGAATGCATGCATGCCTGCCAGTGCCTGCAGCCAAGCACCTCCACTAGAGTAGAAACAGCAGCCTCCTTAAAGTGTGTGCTAGAAAGGGGAACCTGAGTGGGAAGCCCCCTTTACCCAGTATGGGGCCTTTAATGTGAAATGTAAAAGTTCCAACTCTCACCTTCTCGTTTTTAATTGCTTTCCTCATTGTTTGACACACAGTGTGCAGCCTGGTTCGATTGCATTAAGAATTTGATGGTTATGTGATGACCTCAATGCAGTTGTTGTTTTTTTTATTTGCTTCAATTTCTACACATTTCATGCTATGGAATCTGTGATATGCAAAGAATTCAAATGTTGTCTTTCAGAAAAGGAGTTCCATATTGGCCCAACAGCTCTCAGACTGGTAATAGTTCACAAGCAACCACTTTGAGATTATAGAGATTCTGCTGGATCTTGAATAACATATATAAATCGGATAGGCAGCCTAGCTATATGCCCACTCTATACTGCATTGTATATATTTCATTATATATTTAATTTAAACATATATACCATGCTACACATTGTTGCATCTAGTCATGCATCGGTAGCACTCTCCATTAGATTCCATGTAAACATTGGGAAGAACTTCCTGATGTTCAACAGTAAGGCTGGATCTAAGATGTCATATATCCCAGGATCTGATCCCAGATTTTCTCATTTGAACTGGATTATATGAGTCTACACTGTCAGATAATCTGGGTTAAGAAGATAATCTGGGATAAGATCCTGGGATATAGGGCAGTGTAGATCCAGCCTCACTGAGAGGCTGGATGGCTCTTGAGGCTTCTTCCAACTCTATGATTCTGCCTATTTTCTACTTATGTCTAGTAGAAACAATGACCATTGTATATGTTACATAGCACTATAAGAATGAAAAAGACACACCATGAGGAATTCTAAATGTAGATTTTTTCAAATGCCAAGATTTCTGTGAAACTGAAAGACAACGTCATAGAGTAAGGTATTTTTCCCACTAGGTTATGATGTGTGGCCACTAAAACACTCATATTCAGACCAAGCCAGGACATATATGGCCAAACAATATCAGAGTGTGGTCAATATAGTAAAAGTTATCAATGATGGGGAAAAATACACAAGTTTAGAGAGACTACAGTTTGCTTTTGCCTAAATCTATAGGGAAAGACAAGATTCCACCCTCGTATTTCCTATCATCTCCCTCCTGCTAAATTAATTTGGTGAAAACTACTTTTCCCTTTGTACTTACTGAAATAAACTAAGGACAAAGGGAGAGAGTGAGAGGAAGAGAGAGAAACTGGAGCATTTAAAAAGTGGCTGAAAATGGGATGATATATGAGTAATTGGGACTGTCCTTGCCAAATTGGAACAGTTGGAGAACATATACTTTGGGTAGACTTACCATATCACTATATTTGAGATACATTAAAATGTATAATGTCTCACAGATCTTTGGTTCCTGTGGTGAAATAAGTCTGATCCAGCATGACAAATGTATGGAGTAGCATCCATTCATTCAATTTATGGGACTCAGCTCAGCTTAGAGTTAAATGTTAGAAATACTATTAAAACATAAAATGAATGGAGTGCCACTGGGTTCTGTCTTGGGGCTAATACTCTTCTATTTTTTTATCGGTGATTTAGATGATGTGATAGAGGGGATCCTTAATAGATCTGCAGGCAATATAAAACTGGAAGAAGCAGGAAACACATTGGAACAGAAGTCAAAGGGACCTTGATAAACTACAAAACTCAGCTGAAATTATGAAAATGCAAATCCACAGAGACAAGTGCAAAATTCTATATCATGTCACAAAAACCCAATGCACAGGTATAGGATGGGGGACATTTAGCTCAGCGCACTGCACATAAAAAGGACCTTTGAATTATCATTGGTCATATGTGGAACATGACCCAAAAATGTCATTCTGTAGCAAAGATGGAAAATTCTGTTTTAACCCACATGAATAAAAGTATCATTTCCAAGTTGAGAGAAGTAATATTCCCTTTGTAGTCTGTTCTGGTCGAGCCTCAGCTGGAGCCCTGTGTTCAGTTCTGGGTGGCTTGTTTTAAGAAGGCTATAGGCAAGTTGCAACAGGGCCATTAAGAATGATAAAAAGGATGGAGAACAAAATATATGAGGAGAGGTTGAAGGAGCTGGGCAAATTCAGTTTGTTGAGGAGAAAACTGAGAAATGACATGACTACACTCTTTAAATATCTCAAGGGCTTCCACAAAGATGAGGGTGCAGACCTATTATTGCTGATATGTTTAAATTACATAAAGTTAGTTTTGATTGAACATCAGAAGGAACTTCTTGACAGTGAGAGTGGTTCAACAATGGAATCAATTACTTAGAGAGGTGGTGAAGTCCCCTTCTCTGGATGTCTTCAAAAGCAGGCTAGGCAGCTACCTATTGAGCATGGAGATCCTGCATTGAGCAGGGAGTCAGATCTAATGGTGCAAAGGGCCCCTTCCCACACCATGATTCTATGAATAGCTATTTTGAGCCTCATTTAACAGAGGAAATCAGGGTATAAATAAATAAATATAACAACAACACAACTAAGTTAGGCTATAATTCTGTTGATTAGTCCCAACTAGAGTAGAGTTATTAAATGGTTGAATAGAGAGTCAACAGATAGGTTGACTGATTCAATGAGAACGCTTGTTATAGTTCTTGTTGTCATGGTTGTGGTTGTTGTTGTGGTGGTGGTTGTTGCTGTGTACCTTCAAGTCATTTCTGACTTATGGAGACTCTAAGCTGAACCTAAGACAGAGTTTTCTTATTCAGAGACAGATTGCTATAACAACAACAACAACAACAACAACAACTTTAATCTTATATCCCGCCACCATCTCCCCAAAGGGACTCGGGATGACTATTTATTTTTATTCATTTAAAACATTTATACTCTGTCCTTCTCAACCTCCGAAGAGGGGCTCAGGACGGCTTCCAACAGGCAACCATTCAGTGCCGACACAATATAAAATATATCATAAAATACAACCATATACATTAAAACAGTAGTAAATATACATTAAAAAAAGTTCACCAGGTTAAAATCATCATCAAAAAACAGAACATAAAATAAACATTGTAAAATACAATAAGTAAAACACATGCACATATAAAATACCAACCAAAACTCAATTAAACTGCGCCCATCAACCAATGGCAGTGTTAATGGGCGCAGGCTGTAAACAACAGGACAAGGGAATAGGATGTGCAGAGCTGTAACAATGTAGAGATGACATGGAATAAAGTGCAGGCTGCATGACTGTTATGCAGAACAACTAGGGACTAGGTGTTCTCAAAGCTTGATAAATAGCCACATCTTCAAGTCCCTATGAAAGGAGGGCAGTGTGTGGCCTGCCTAATCTCTCTGGGGAGGGTGTTCCAAAGCCAGGGGAGCCCACCAAGAAGGCCCTCCTCCTCATCCCCACCAAACATTCTTGTGACGGTGGCAGGACCGAGAGGAGGGCCTCCCTGGCAGATCTTAGAGCCCACACCAGTTCATAGGAGGGGATGTGGTCATGAAGATAGGCAAGATCAGAGTTATTGCCTTCCCCTGAGGCTGAAAGAGTGTGGTTTGCCCAAAATCATTCAGTGGATTTCTATGGTAGGACAGAGATTTGAATTCTGATCTCCAGAGTCATAGCACAATACTCAAACCAGGATCCAGGCCTTAAACTGCATTTTAAAAGCACACTGAATAAGAAAATGACAGTATCCATTCTGGACCAGCCTAGTTTTCCCTAATAGGATGTTTCAGAGCCCAGGAACAATTACTAAGAACATTAGAACATAAAAGAATAAGACAAGAAGACCTTGGACCAAATACTTTTCTAGTCCACCATTGTCTCCATTGTAGCTGCTCAGATGTCTATGAGAAAGCCCACAAGTAGGAAATGAGTACACTAGGGCCCTTCTGCTCATATCTCTCATGCACATGTTAAGTTTAACTTCTAGGCAGGATCTAGCCGTCTCCTCCTAAATGGTACAGAAGTGACAATAACTGAGGGAGAATGGAGTAAGGTTTTGATTGTATGGCCATTTGTTTGGTTCTTTGTTTCAGTGTCATTCCATTTTTTAATATTTACCTAAAGTTCCCATCTTTCCAGATCCCATTTAATGGTTAGTATAAGGCTAGGCTGAAAGATAATATATTGCGACTGCTATATTATTTATTTCAAAGCCAAGTTATTGATTATTGCCCACTGAAAGTGACAAATGGCATCTGAGAAAGGCACGGTCAGCGAGTTCTATTAAAAAAATGATAGTATTGCTCATGGATTGTTAAAAGGTTCAGTTTAGGTACTTTATAGGTTTATATCCATCACAATTTAATGACCAAATGATGAAAAATATGAGTCATGGGAACAATTCCTTTCTGTTCAAGTTTAATGTTCAAGCAGTTAGCAAAATAAGATACTTCGGGTGTGAAAGTTTTACACTCCCACACCTCATAATACATAACAGAGTAATTAGCTTTAGTGTAACTGTTTCCCCCTCCTCCAAACACTGAGGCCATATGAGATAAATGGTTAAAATCATTGCTGCTCAAATAAATGGTGATTTCTCAGTTCTTGTGGGTTTTTTCGGGCTATATGGCCATGTTCTAGAGGCATTTCTCCTGACGTTTCGCCTGCATCTATGGCAGGCTTCTTCAGAGGTCTGATGCAGGCGAAACGTCAGGAGAAATGCCTCTAGAACATGGCCATATAGCCCGAAAAAACCCACAAGAACTGAGTGATTCCGGCCATGAAAGCCTTCGACAATACATAAAATGGTGATTTGATCCAAAGAAAAGGAAATCTGTGTTGAAAATACAGTTACAGTCAGCCCTACGCATTTATGGGTTTGACTTCTGCAGATTTGTTTATTCACATATTTTATTAAAATATAGGAGCTTTTATTAAAATATAGGAGCTTACTAGGTCCTTCAGCTCTACTTTATGGTCAATGTTCATCTGAAGTCATACTAGAGGACCTAGAAATTCCTACAGAAATATTCTCTCAGGTTAAAAATATCATTTTTATTTGCAGATTTCAATTTTATGAGGGTTCTGTGTTCCTAACCCCAGCAAATGGTGAGTGCTGTTGACTGTGGACTAGAATGTGCCCTTGAAAACATTGGTTTTCACTAGTGGAAATAGGATGGTCTTTAGAACCATATCTGTTAAACATTGCTTTTTTTGAACTACAGTTCTTGGTGGTCAAGCCGATTTGGATGGTCTTGGGGTAGATATGAGAGCTGAACTCCAAATCGATAATTTTTCCAAGTCCTCTTCAGAACACAGACTTCTTTGATGCTAAAGTAAAGTGGGGAGCCTCCATCTCCAAGACTGGGGAGTACTCCAAATCTATTTGACATAAACAAAATGATGGGTTGAGGATGTTGTGTGAAGGAAGATTTGAATTTAAATGGCTGAGTTTGAAGATCATCAGATTTTGCTTTGGGGACACTTTGCATTTGAATTCTCACTGATGGATTTGAAAATAGCAATGATAAGTATCAATTACCTACGAGTATAATCGTTACTGCCCAGCTTCCCTCCATTGATTTCTATGGAACATAGGAAGCCTCTTGTGCTGCCGATGTGGCAGCATGCACTTGTTCGCCTATACTCTTACGGCAGAGCCTGCTGACTCCTAACCCACAATGGTGAGATACTGTTGCAAAAGTACAGGCAAACCAGTGCATACTGCAACAGTGGCAATACAGGAGGCTTCTCATGCTCAATAGAAATCAACGGGGGGAACGGGACATTGGGTGGCCAGCACTTCTTCTCACAGAATGAGGCAATGAGTGAGTTAGGTGATGCGGGCCGTGGGGCAAAAGGTTCCCCAAGCCCCCCAACAGGCACTGCCAGATTCACCACGATGCATAGCGATGCACTGCCAGATTCACCACGATGCATAGTGAGAGAAAATGCTGAAATTTTCCAACACTGTACACTTGGACAAATTCAGGGCCCATGCTTAACTTCGACTGCAGGATCAATAAACACAGGCTAACTTTCATTATATGTGTTTATTAAACACATATTAGAAATGATGAAGCTAAGTCTCTAAGGGAGGCTTTCTAAACCCTTAATATTAGCTTTAGATTCTGAGTCTTCTGGTTGACTGAGGGGGTTGAAATGTCAGGCTTCCATGGTTACAGTTGTTTCCTTGTTCATGCTCTGCTCTTTCCTTCTAAGAAAAAACTCACCTTCCACTTATAATTGATTGACTAAGGGACATATCCATGTTCAAATTGGCTTGCACAAATATGTAAGTAGCTGTTCCGGATATTTTAAATGCAAAATAAATCCTTCTTATACAAATTCCACCCCCTCTCTGCTCAAGGATTTTCACATAAACAGCAGCTCATCATCAAATGTTAAAAAGTTGACTTGATAACAGAGATGTATATAAATATATAATTTTGCCTTAAATTATCTACATTCTATTTTTAGAATCAGTTAACAGCAATTGCAATAATTATTGTTTTTCACTTGTTAGAAAATAATATTCATTACAGAAAGAAAACTAAACAAAATATTAAACATAGTCATGCTAGCTGGAAAAGACTTACCGATAAATATATGTTCATCCTAACCAAATGAAATCAATTGACATAAATGTTGATTTGACAAGTTGTCATTGATTTAAAATCAACTAGATTTAAGCTAAAATGTCCTTTTAAAAAATGATGTGCTTTTAAAGATTTTTTAAATCATTTGGTTTTCCAAACCATAATAGTTTTGTGTTTTAATGTTACATTTTACTGTTTCTATTTATGTTGTGTTTAAATGCTGTTTTGAGTCACCATGCATGCCAATTTTGGGAGAGATATGGAAACTGAATTAATAAACAAATAGTTAAATGCAGTGAGCTAATGAAAATATCTTGAAGCAAAGTTGAACATCTGCATATAAATAATTTACTCCAACTAAGTGAATAAAATCTGACTACTTTCTAATATATCTCACTTCTTCCCCTTTTCTTTAGCCCAGAAATAACTGTGCCATAGCTGCAAATGCCACACACAAACATAGAAATCTGTTGGATGACTCTGGACAAGTTTTATTTTCTCAGCCTTATAGGAAGGCAATGGCAAAGTCCCTCGAAATAGATATTGCCAAGAAAACCTTCTGACTTACCACAAATTAGAGTAAGAGGAGGAGGAGGAGGAGGAGGAGGAGGAGGAGGAGGAGGAGGAGGAGGAGAGGACTTTATTCATAGACCAACCTCTCAGAGCGGTAATATTGGAGTTACACAACAGTATACTAATTTAACAACATAATAAAGTGTATCTTATTTCCAAAATTAGAAGCAGCATCTCTTGGAATACCAGTGGCTGGAGAACATGATCAAAAGTATCTGATTAATGGGGAAATATACTTTTGTTCAGTAGTGGCCCAGGGCATTTTGAAGCAGTGGCAGGTGAATCCCATGTGTGGCCTGAATCCCATGTCACCACTGGCACCAGGAGATAATCCTGTAAGATACCAGAAGGCAGCAAGACAATTTAGACTGTGTGTGATATACATCTAATGCCACTCTGCCCTCAAAGTCAGGGGAGTACCTGGGGAAATGGGGGAATTGTTTGAATCAGTGGAAGAGTTACTGCTGTTGCTTTCCAACTGAGTGCCCTTCCACAAGCCCTATAACTCAGAATATCAAGGCAGAGAATTCCACAATATCTGCTTTGAACTGGGATATCTGAGTCCACACTGCCATATGTTCCAGTTCAAAGCAGAAAATGTGGGATTTTATTCAGCTGTATGGAAGGGGCCTGAGAAGGTTTTCTCAGGCCAGTCCTGCCTAATGGTAGGACAGGCCCGAGCACTACTCCTCATATGTTCTTAGGAGCACCTGACTGACACCTTACTTTGACGTCTATAGTTTGAGCATTAGACTATCACTTTGGTGACCATGGTTTGAATCCCATTCAGCCATTGAAATCAACTGGGTGACTTTGGGTGAGTCATGTTCTGTGAGCCCAGAATACTTCATTTTATGGTCACCATAAATCAGTCGTAACTCAACATCATGCAACAACAACCATAACAATATTAGTCTCTGTTGTTTGCCATGAAATCAGCCTGGATGCCAGATGTTCAGATTCCAAAGACTTAACAAGAAATTGAAGGATAGAAATTTCAAGGCTGTAAGCAAGCTGGCCAGTTGGGAGCTCCTTCTGAGGCTACTTCAAGCTCCAAGATAGACAAGTTGACCGTGAAAAAAGAAAGCTCAAGGATATTAATACTAAACCAAACAGGGAACCGTTACTTTTTGGACTACTCCAGAAAATAACTTCTCTGTTCCCCAAGCTTGCATGGCTGTTGCATTATGGGTACTGCTGCTAAAAATTAGTTTCCAAATTGTGGTGCTGATGGTCTGTTTTGTTTTTAGCTAGGGCAAGAGTGGGAAATGTGTGGCCTGAATCATACTGGACTATAACTCCCATCACTTATAACCAGTAAAGCTAATGTAGAGGCATGGAAGTTTAAATCTAAAATAACCTCTGGACAGACACACATTGACCATTCCTAGTCCAGAGGAAGCTGAAAATATGGAGAAACGGGTCTTGGGAAGTCTTCAAAAAACCTCTGTTGATATATGATTTAATATAAACCTCCATTTCTCAGTTAGGAAACACCTGAGATTTTACTATAATTCTTTTTCATAGCTGCCAGTGCCAAATGTTTTTAAAGGAGGGATAGTATCACTTTAACACAAATAGTTGGCCCCATCAATATCTGAAATGCCAAAGTGATGAAACAGAATGGGAGCCTCCCCTATTGGGCAAACATATTTTGCTATGATGTATAGGAAACGATAAACTCAAAGAAATCCAAAAATTAAGGGTGAAAAGCAACATATGTCTGTACACAAGCATCTAGCAACAACTGGGAAGTCCCTTAACTGCCTCTTAATGAATCCTCTGTGCCAAGGCATTCAAGTGCAGATGGCAGGTTTCATCTTTTCCTCTGAATTTCTTTACATGTGGGCCATAAAATTAATTTGCATCCAATTTATTTCTAGTGATACAACATGATTCCCCATGAAACTTAGTTTTACTGGTTATGAGTCAGCATTACAGGCAACAGGTGAGGTGGGACCCACAGTTAGTTGCAGCATGATCTATATATTTAGAAGGTTACAAGGGTGTGCCGAATGGCCAAAAATGTACTGTTTTCAGTTCTGTTTTTGGCTTCCCCCCTCCCCCCATCTACTGTTTTCTGGGAAAGTTCTGAAATCAGAGGGGGGGGGGGGCATTTTCATTCTGGTAAGACTTTGTCCGCTCAGCCACATTGTTCCCATTAGCCAAAAGATCCAGTTGCTCATGATCTCTTCCAGTTAAGGCTTTGACTGGGTCCTGCCCAGTCCATTTTTAGCAATTTGGCTGCCCATATTGTCGAATTTCCCCAAATCTCAAATTGTCAAACGGAATTCTGCAAACCGCTAGAACAGTGTTTCTCAACCTGTGGGTCCCCAGATGTTTTAGCCTTCAACTCCCAGAAATCCTAACAGCTGGTAAACTGACTTGCACTTCTGGGAGTTGTAGGCCAAAACACAGGTTGACAACCACTAGTTATGCTTAGCTAGTGATTTTATTTATTTATTTACATTTCTACCCCAGCTTTCTCCACCCCGGAGGGGACTCAAGGCAGCTTTCACATAGGCAACTATTCAGTGCCATAAAACAATATACAATTAAAATGCACATTTAAATAAAATTATAAAATACATTAAAACAATTTAAAACATTTAAGACAATATATTCACAATTAATCATGTAATCCTCAAGCATAATCTGGGCTGTTCCAATAGTCATTCCATATCTATCTAACTATTTTAATGGTGCAACTTATGTTTCCTATCTTGATGTATTTCCAATGTATTGGACTACAACTCCCATAGTGTATCTCATTGTGAGATTATACCAGCTTCAGTATTTGGAGATCACCAGGTAGGATGAAGGTTGACATCACATATGCGTTCATATCACCATTTATATCAAAGCTAGGCAACTGCAGAAGGGACAGGGACTATTTTTCCCTTCCCCTCCCTTAGGTCACACAGTTGTACCAATACAACCAGAAATAGTATGTCATGTCACTTGTGGTTCCAGGATCTGGTTGAAATATGGCCAGTTTGGGTCCTTTGAGGAGTCTTTAAAGAAGTTGTAAGCATGCAAAATCAGCCTCCAGCAGCCAGATATAACCCATAGTCTTTACGTTCTTCATCCCTGCCCTACATAGATGGCATTAAAGGTTAGTTCAAATATTACTGGCTTTAGGGGATTATAGACATATACTCTAACATTAGACATGTTCCACAACCAGTGGCAGTGTTGTCTTCCATGTTGGAGAAAAATCTATTCTGCTTATTAGTGTCCTAGGTGCTATTTATTTATCGTGTCATCAGCAACCATTGTATTACAATTCCAACAGAGCAAAACAAACACAGAGATTAAAAAGAAAAAGAAAAAAAAGAAAGAAAAAAAACCACACAGATTTTGTGAATTTGGTATTTGGTTAAATGTCCTTTGACCAGTATCTGGCCACTTGGAGTGCCTCTGGGGTTGCCGCAAGAAGGTCCTCCATCGTGCATGTGGCAGGGCTCAGGGTGCATTGCAGCAGGTGGTCAGTGGTTTGTTCTTCTCCGCACTCGCATGCCAAGGATTCCACCCTGTAGCCCCATTTCTTAAGATTGGCTCTGCATCTCGTGGTGCCAGAGCGCAATCTGTTCAGCGCCTTCCAAGTCGCCCAGTCTTCTGAGTGCCCAGGGGGGAGTCTCTCATCTGGTATCACCCATGAATTGAGGTGCTGGGTTTGGGCCTGCCACTAGGTGCTGAACCTAAGTGAAAGATCAAGTCCTTAGTGTCCAAGGGGCTGAACCTAAATGAAGGATCAATTCAGCCCTCTGAGTGATGCTTTAAATTAAAAAGTAAAATCTGGGAGCCATACCAGTAGCTTTGTCTAGTTTCTGCTTTCAGCCAACCTACTTTGTCCCACTCTTCTGAGATATTTAAAATTTCAGGTTGATAAAATAATAATGCAAGATGCAGGCAAACCCCTCTGGTGCAAAAAAATATTGCCCAAATATTTTTGAGTACTGTATTTTCTGGCAAAAAGACTACTTTAAAAAGACTACTTTTTAACCCAGGAAAACCTTCTCAAAAGTCAAGAGTCGTCTTATGCACAAGGTGCAACTGTATGAAAGCAGCAAGGGCGGTGCTGTACAAATGTGGTAAAAGAAAATCCACTCAACAGGATTTGTGGAAAGAAGTGACTTAACACGGTCTCATGACGAGGTGAGTGGGCAACTTACCGGGAAGGTCTAAGTAAAGGGCAGAGCAAGCTGCTGGTGTCCAGAATGCCTGGGGTACGGAAAGAAAGAGATAGAGTGGTGCTGTGGCTAGAAAAACACACCTCTTTCACCCATCTTGCCTGTCCTTGTATCCTATTACTGTACCTTCTTCTCTGCCTCTCAGATCTCGCTCCTGAGGACTGCAGTGAAGTGGTGCAGGTGTGCATGTGTGAGATCTGAGAGGCAGAGAAGGAGGTACAGTAATAGGAAAATTACCATATTAAAATCAAATCTGATTTTTAAAAAACGTTATTTGGTGTGCATTGGAAGAGGGGTAGCCTTATATGGCAAATATATCCCAGACTCTATATTTTAACTGGAAAAGTTGTGGGGGGGGGGGGGTGTCGTCTTATACACCCAGTTGTCTTATACACTGGGAAATATGGTAATATTTAGCAATAACCTTTGTTGCATAAGTAAAATATGTATGGGGTAATCTTAATGTACAAATTCTCCCTAAAGTCCTTTCATTTAGGAAGAAATATCTAAAAGAGAGGTGGAAGATGTCTGCCTATCTCAGCCTACAAGAGGTTACATCTGGCATGGTTATCTCACCAAATTTTAGCAGCATGAAAGAAAGAAAATTTCCTTTTGAACACACCCAATGTTTCAAAGCAGAATTACACTCCTGAGCAACTTATACTTTCT